>NC_079490.1:36819722-37029722 GCF_020520425.1 Spinacia oleracea | reverse complement strand
TGAATGTAAAACTTTATGTTTATAAGATGTTGTAAACCATGAATGCAATCGAACTATGAAATGTAAGATACTTGTAAACCATGAATGTAATCAAGCCATGAACATTGCATTTCTATTTCACTTTAAAGGCCACATTCAAAATCAATAGCAAGCTGATTCTAGTAATACTAATTTAGCAGCTACACCTACACATTAACATTTCAATCTACAGAGTCACAATACCCTATTCTCTACATTACATTTTAAATACTACTGTACTCCATACACATTAGTTGACTTCCAACACAACCTCAACAACATACACAATCGGTTTTCAAAATGCTAACACAACACCAAAATCATAAATGTCAGGACATACCCGAGTATAGAGAGATCAAGGGATTTCTTAACTTGATTTCTTGTGATAAGTAAAATACACCGGACACAAAAGGCACAACATCTCGTCCCCCATTTCATACTTTCTGTGAGAAACAGAGTAGTCAGCACATTGAATTTCCTCACCAATTACCAACGAAGAAGAGGGAAGCCCCGGGGTTGAAGTTGAAGGAGGAAGATCCGAGGTTGAAGTTGAAGTTGAATACGAAACAAGGATACCCCAGGTGACTTCCTGAACAATCGACGAGCCATCTTACACCGCGACCGACGAAAATAGGAAATAACCTCACGAGTGGTTAAGACTTTATCAGGTGTCTCAGGCACATCAGGGATTTCATGGATGAATGGGGCAACAACAGGAGGAGGATTATGGTAGCGATGAAGTAGACGTTCTTGCAAATACTCCCACTCTTCCTTATCCATTTCGGATACCACCAGTTACGGGTCCGGCTCCTCCGTGTCTTCAACATAATCCATAATCCAACTATTAACTTATGATAACCTATAGAATAGAAGGATTTAGAAATCATGTTAACCCCAAAATAAACCATAAATTGCAGTAAAACAAGCTACAATTATGTGGCTAATGTCGACAAACAATTAAAATCAAAGAGGAAAAAATGTCAAATTTGATTAAATCATAAACTTCCAAATAAAATCAAAAATTTGTGAAAATAATCACGTTTATGTTTTTTTCTGGAAATTAATCAGATTACTACTTAGAAACAGAAAATAAATTAATAACCTTTATGATTTTTTCTAGAATTAGTCAGATTAACCAAACAACCTTTTCATGATTATAATCAGAAATTCCATCATACAGAGTACTATCTCATCTATGTTTTTTTTCTGGAAAATAAATCAAGAAATTTTCCCCAATTTTAACCTAGAAACTGAAAATAACATTGACAAGATCATAGCAACAAAAAATTATTATGGAACAAAGAACAAAAACACAAAATGTAGATAACCACAACATATGCATTATAACCACACTGCCCACAATAACCCATCAGTCTTAAACAAAAAAATCGCATTAATTCCCAAGTAATTAAAGATCCAACAAACCATATGAAAATAAGAGGGATTTCCGTATTAGGCATAGTAAGAAATTACATTGTAGCAACAAAATCGGAACAAATACCTTTCTTTTTCTGGGAAGATCGGCGATGGTCTACACAACGAATTTGAAGAAAACCAGTACTCCGCAAATTGAAGCGAAATTCTAACCTAGAAAATTAGCTTCAAGAACACCTAAATTTGATGGAGCACACGAACAACCTCATGAACTCCAGCCATGAGGGTGAAGAATGAAGAAAAAATCTCATGGAGAGCTCTTTGGAGATTGAGTTGAGAGGAGAGAGAAAAGTAAATTAGGTGGGTAAATTGGTGTGGGTAGCACCGTAGCATTGAGTTGAGAGGAGAGAGAAAAGTAAGTTAGGTGGGTAATTGGTGTGGGTAGCATTAATCAAGTGTCGGTGAAGTGTGCTTTTTTTTTGGGAACCGTTGTAAATATAGTGAGTCATCTATCCAAAATGGAATACAACACAATGTCCCTATTATTTTGAAACACCCGGTGATGGAAACCGTCCCCATTATTTCGAAACGGAGGTAATATTTACTACTACCTCCGTTCCTAAATGATCTTTTTTTTTTGCAAATAAAATTATTACCAAAAGGAGGGAAACAACTTAAACAAGCTTTATAAGGGAAGAACAAGACACAACAGCACCAACACCACAACAACAAAGAACAACACTACAGCTAACACACTAGTTCAGCAAGAACTATTTTTGGCTATCATTAGCTCTACATGCTACTCTAAATATTATGTCCTGCAACAACTCTTTAGGATCTCTGCACCTGTGATTGAACACCATTTCATTTCTCTGGATCCACACCCAATAAATGCATTTAGCAAAGTACATTATCATGATCTTATGCATGTCACCAGTTCTCTTTGTAGCCTTCGGTATCCAAAGAAGCTCCTGATCAAACTTAGCTGGTCTCCTAACAAAGTGTGACTATGAAACACCTTCTGTCAGACACTAGAAGCATACTCGCAATCAAAGAAGAGATGAGAGACAGACTTAGAACACTTAGAGCATAAAGGGCAAAGATCATCAGCCACCACCTTCCATGTCAATAACCTGTCTTTAATAGGTAGCCTATTCCATAAGACTAACCAAGTGATAAACAGACCTTTAGGAGTAGCTGCATTATTACAAACTATCCTCCTCCATGGCACTTTCTCATGCTCCCCTAGCAAGGCCTGATACATAGACTTGATTGAGAACTGACCTTTTTTGCACACTGCAACCCATCCACCAACATCATCAATAAGCTGATAAGAAGAAAGAATTTTCCTCAGTGGCCAAGAAATTGTAGAGGGCCACTGAGTAGATAAAGGTCTTCTATTGATGTAATAGTCACGAACCCATCTACATCAAAGCTTGTCCTTCTTATAGGTGAGGGCCCACAAGAGCTTGGAAACAACAACTTTATTCCACACACACATTTCTTTCAAGTTCCACCCTCCTGCACTCCTTGGAAGACATAAACTATGCTAAGCTACCAAAGATTTCCTTGATGGATCAGTGTGCCCTGTCCAGAGGAAGATTCTGCAATAATTTTGAATTTCTTTGATTACTTTTTTTGGGAGAATGAAAATTTGGCACCAAAAGGATTGCAAGCTCAAAAGAATGGACTGAACAAGTTGTAACCTACCAATATAGGAAAGGTTCCTAGATGTCCAAGTCTTGGCTCTGCTGACTACCTTATCAATCGAAGGTCTACACTGGTTATAAGCCAGTTTCTTTTTAGACAAAGGTACCCCCAAGTACCTGAAAGGAAATTGACCTTCAGAAATATGCACACCATCAGTAATTGCCTGTCTCTCAGAATCAGTGACACCACCTATATAAATATTGCTCTTATCAAGATTAGCCTCTAAACCAGAAGCTTTAGAAAACTTGGAAAAGGCATCAAGGAGCATCGAAACTGACTAAGGATCTGCCCTTGAAAACATTAACAAGTCATCAGCAAACATCAAGTGTGTGATAGCAAGCTTCTCACATTTTGGGTGGAAATTAAAATCTGGAAGAAATTGAAGCTGCTGCAAGTGCCTAGTGAGATACTCCATACCTAGAGCAAACAAGAATGGAGACATTGGATCACCTTGTCTCAAGCCTTTTTTTGTTTTGAAGGGATAGGTTGGGGTGCCATTAATCAAAATGTTGTAGGAGACTGGGTAATACAAGACATAATCCAACCCACAAAACACTCAGGAAAGCCTAGCTCAATCATTACAGACCTAAGGAAGGGCCATTAAATAGAGTCATAAGCTTTCCTTAAGTCCACTTTCAGCAGACATCTAGGGGAGATATGAGCTCTAGTGTATCCTTTAATCAACTCAGTAGCCAGCAAAATATTATCTGAAATATGTCTGCCAGGAATAAACCCTGATTGAGACTCATTCACCACTTCACTAATTACAGATTGCATTCTAGTAGTTAACACTTTGGAAACCAGTTTATATACCACATTGCAGCAAGCAATGGGTCTAAAATCCTTAACCAATGTAGGATTAGGGACTTTAGGGACAAGGGTGATGGAGGTTGTGTTGAATTGAGGTAATAAAGTGTTAGTCAGGAACACCTCCTTAACAGCTTTGTAAACATCATCTTTAATGATGTGCCAAGACTTCTTGAAGAACACTGCATTTAGCCCTTCCAAACCAGGAGCTTTATCATCCCCTATAGACTTCAAAGCTTGGTTAATCTCACTATTAGTAACTTGTATAACTAACCATCTCCTAGCAGAAGCACTAAGAGTTGGACCTTTTCTCAATGTGGGCAGATATACAGAAGGGAGAGAAGAAGCAGCAGAACCCAACAGTTCTTTATAAAAGGAAATAATTTCCCTCTGAATAACATCAAATTCAACTAGTTTACTTCCATTAGCATCATATAAAATTGAGATCCTATTTATCCTATTCTTTTCTTTGAGAGAAGAATAGAAATAGTGATGATTAGAATCCCCCACCTGTAACCACTGAATCCTGGACTTTTGCCTTAAAGCAATCTCATCCACCTTTAGCCACTTCCTTAGATCAGCAATGCACTCTACTTCTTGCTTATGTAAATCTGGTGTAGAGGAAGTAATCAAAGAATGCTGCACAGTATCCAATAATTCCTTAACTTTAGAGATTTTCTCAGAAATACCAGAAATTCCTCCCTATGAAGAGCTTTCAACTTAACCTTTACTTGTTTCAGTTTACACCAAAGTTGAAACATACAGGAACCTATAACAGGAGTATCCCATATAGATTTTACCAATGGATCAAAGTTGCTATGGTCAGCAAGAAAATTCAGGAACCTAAAAGGTTTACCCCCTTCAGGTTTATCAGGCAAGCAAGTAACCATCAGGGGGGCATGACCAGAAATAGAAAAATTCAAATACTGCATAGGCACACCACTGAACTTTAACACCCAAGCTGCATTACCCAAGCACTAATCAATTCTGCTTGCAGTTTTCCCCTCAACATGCCCTTTGTGCCAAGAAAAGTAGTTGCCTATACTCTGCAAAGTGCAAAGACCTGCTGAAAGAATGAACTCATTAAAGTAACAGATTTCAGCAGTTGTAACAGGACCACCATGTATTCTATCCCCATTAGATAATAGAGTGTTGAAATCCCCAGACAATAACCATGGATAAGCTCCCACACTAGACTGAACCTGTAAGAGAGAATGTAATAAACTCCTTCTAGCTTCAATGGTGTGTAACCCATAAACTGCAGTGAAGTATAAAGAGATATCCCCAACTCTATCTCTAATTACACAGTGAACATATTGCTCATGACAAACCAAAATAGACAAGTCCACCTCAAGTTGTTTCCAACCTAACCAAATTCTGCCCCTAAGGTTGTCCCTATAATTCTCCCCCCAACTCCAATATCTACCAAATTTGCTAGCTATTTGTTTAAACTTTGCCTCCTTCACTCTAGTTTCAATCAAAGATATAATATGAATGTTATTCTTACTCAAAAGATGCTTCACCTCAGCAGTCTTACTATGATCATTGAGGCCTCTAACATTCCAGGTACAAAGACTAACCTTCTTCATGATTAGAGTCATGAATAGAATCATAATCACCCCCACAGTCACCATCAGAAATATCTTTGAACCCCAAGTCACCTGAAAGAACTGTGAATGGGTTGCTAGGGCTCATATTCCTCAACCTAGAAGGTCCCTTAGTCCTTCTAGTAACAATCTTCCAATCAACATTCCCACTAGCTTGTGGAATCACTTGAGAGTGAGGTGGTGTTTGTGCAGTAGCCCCCCCATTTTGGTGCTGTGGAGCTTGTTTGTAACACCCCGACAATTTCCTTTTTCTAAAATAACCCTTTTTATAAATATAACTATAGAGAATTATCAAAGTCTTATCGCCCGTGTGAAAACGTAACGGCTTATTCAGAATTTTGCAGTGGAAAACATAAGAATAACTTTTAGGTTTATAAATAATTGATTACAGATTTAATCCCAAAAACCAATCAACGAAAATAAGGAAATGTAAATAGTACGACAAGTTTAAAGTCCAACTTTAACACCCCAAGTTACTTAGTAAAACAAAATAAATACTAGCTCTCTAATCCCGATCCCAATGATGCATCATCTTCAAACCTGTAGATGGACACCGCTTATTAATTCTTAGAGACTGCTCACCAAAATGGGTCATCACATGATCAATAAGGCATAGCCATGATCAACACACATAAACAAAGCACTTAATCAGCAAAGCTGAGTACTACGTACTAAAACAATAATAATCCTAACATGATTTTATTAAACGAACAACCCTAACATGATACTAATAAAACATAAGTAAGGATAACCAAAACATATTGACTTGAAGACTATATTTGACTGAACTAGATCTTTGTATCATTAACATTATTTTAATTGAAATAGTCAATGGACCGAGTTGCTACTAGAAGCCTTCACTAAGGAAGGCGAGGTACGGGAGCGACTCCGTAACCCCAATGACCTGCGATATCGAGGAACGTTTGACTGAAATAGAACCGGTAATCAATCCGGCCCCGGGAAAATCCATAGGCAACCTATGACCCCAACTCCTGATTGTCCGTCACTTCAGACGTGCACAGTCTAAAGCTGTTGCTACTCAGTTTCACTTTACATGATTTACAGATTAATACTTTGTTATGACTCAACAATCACATAAGTCATACAATCAACCATTAATCAAAACTGTTTTTATCTTGGAATTAAGTAAGTGATCACAATTGTCTCAATCAAGACTCATTCCAATTAATTCAACCTTTCCTTTAATAAAGATCAACCCCTCTACATGGGTATAAGGTTCAACTTACTAAACAAGGTCCTCGGCCCTCATAAAGTAGTGAAATGGTAAAAGGGAACAACGATCAATCGGTCTAAATATATATATATATATATATATATATATATATATATATATATATATATATATATTATATATATATTATATATATATATATATATATATATATATATATATATATATATATAAAATAATCTAGTGTTCCCAAGAAACATGTTTGCATCAATCATCCATACTAACATGTTATAATTCTTATAATAAAAATATATACTCAACACATTCATCCAACGACATTGAACATGAAATTCCAACATAAACAAGTTCATAAATACGTTTCAACATGATTTCAACAATAACACACATCCACAAACACACAGGTATGTACGTACCTCGTGTAAACAAACTGCGAGACTACTTTAATAATTCAAAAGTCGCCTAAAGAGAATTCTCCGCCTAAAACAACCAACAAATATTCCCAATCAATTTCTAATCGTTCGCAACCATAAAAAAACATTCTAAATACATAGTAAACATAATTAGAACCTTCCCCAATATCAATACTTGAGTATTTGATTTCCTAGCATAATAATTATTGAATTAGTTTCGTTGAAAACTCTTTGCAAACATCATAGTTTAATTTTCAGCAATATAAACTCGTTTAAAACTTTGCCAAGGCCAATTTAACATGCCTAGAACGTTGAAACAATAATGTTAATAATCCACAACCATCCTACCATGATTTAAAACCATTAAAACCTTAAAGTTCATACTTTAAATAATCCAGACTCTTATTTCAATCAAATTATATAATCTGAAAATTAATAATTTAATTATGCAAAACATATAAATATAAAATTCATAATTAAATCATAAAACTATAAATTTAATTCAAGGAAACATAAATTAATTAATCAAACATAATTAAAACTCTAACTTAAGCATGATTAACAAATCTGAAAATAAATTAGTTTATAATATCAACATATAATTTGAATTCTAAATATAAATTATCAAAACTAATAATTTAAATAATGAAAACCTTAATTAAATTATTAAAACATAAATATTACATTAATTAAATAAAAGGGTAAAGAATTAACCAAAAGAGAGGAGGGCGCTAGCCGGAGGGGGAAACAGCGGCGGGGCAGGGTCGCTGTTGCGCAGCAGGGGTGCGACACTGGTGGTTGACACGGCTGGTTGCGGTGGTTGGGCGACGCGTGCGGAGCAAGGAAGAAACAGAGAGGAGGAGACGGAAAAGCGAGCCTGACTGGGAAGCTGTGGTGGTTGACGTACGGTGCAGCAAGGCAGCGCTGTAGGGAGGGTGAGCGAAGCGGCAACGACCAGGTGGTGGTGGTGGTTGTGCGGGGCTGCCTCAACAAACAGAAACGAATGAGGAGGAGAGCAAGGAAACGAAAGAGATGTAATAAAGAACGAAGCAAGAGAGGGAGAAGGAAAGAAGTTACCGTGCGTATGAGGACCGGTGGCGCAGGCAGTGGTGGTCCGACGGTGGTTGGCGTGGTGGCTGAAGAAGGAGGAGGTTTGAGGGTTTGCAAATTCACGTGAATGATGATAGAGAAAGGGGTTTTGGTTTCTTGTTTTTTTTGGCTTTTTACGTGAATTGAAAGAGAAGGAAAGGAGTAAAGTGTTTTGGGTCTTATTATTTGGGCTTTGCCAATTGGGCTAGAATTAGGATTTAGTTTTAGGATTTCAATCCAAAATCGATTAGGATCGTTTCCTTAATTCAATCGTTTTCGTAATTCGATTTCTTTTCAACATAAAATTCTAAAATTATTTTAATTTCATAAATCGTTGAAATATTTAAAACGTATAAAAATAAATATTCGCTAATTACATTTTTATTTCTCAAATTCGTAAATTTTATTTAAATATAATTAACTATACATTAAAATATATTAAAAAAGATTTATAAAATTACGGGGGATTACAATCTACCCCTCTTAAAAGAAGTTTCGTCCCGAAACTTGACACGAAATTTCACGCATTTTTCAAAAGTTTTCAACTAATTCTTACTGGAGAAATACTTGTGCCACTCATGTGCACTCTTTTGCCAACTTAAAGTTGCTTTTGTTACTCATGAACATCTTTTTCTTATGCGTAGAATCTATTTACTTTGCATCAACATGTATAATTTGCTAAAGATGAGCATAAAATGCATAAAATTGCTATAAAAATAGGTAAAAAGCGCGAATTTCTATCGCATTCTACCCCCCTTAAAGAAAACGAGTTACGCCCTCGTAACTCATCCCAGGGAATAACTTTGGATATCTTTTCCTCAATGAATTCTGCCCCTAATACTATATTTTCACTCAAATCATTCCAGCAAATAGACTTCTACACTTTTTCCACACAATGCCTCAACATGTGACATCATAATGCTCGAATGGTAACTATTGATGCACGAAAATTCAATCAAATCTAGATAATCTCCCAACTTCTCTTTAAAGCCAATAGTACACTCTCGACATATCTCCCATGGTTTGGTTAGTGCTCTCACATCGGTTGCAGGGTGGAAAGCAGTATCATTTTCAATGTTGTCCCAAGATTCAACTGGACCTTTTTCCCAAATTTCAGACTTTTATGGTCGATAAGGATCTTACATGTTTTCATATAAAGGTAATGTCTCTAAATATTCAAGGTGAACATAATAAAAGTTAGCTCTAGGTCATGGGTAGGGTAATTAGTTTCATAAGGTTTCAACTAACACGACAACGAGTGCGGAAGTCAAATGTTCTTTTAAACTCTGGAAAGCTTCCTCACGTTTCTCACTCCACTTGAATTTCTATTCCTTTTTCAACAAGTTGGTCACTGGTTTTGCTTTCTTCCAAAAGTCTTTCACAACCTCCTATAATGGTCATCTAGGCCTAGAAAACATTAGATATCGGACACGTTCTTGGAATAGGTCACTCACTCACAGCTTGAATCTTAGCAGGATCTACAGAGACTCCTTCTGGTCAACTTTTCCTTTTTACCAAACCTCCTTATCTCTTCATGGATGTATAACTTTTGGGCACAACTCCTAGCTCTTTCACCAATTCATAAATTTCCTTTCATCTTTTCAAGACGCCAAATGACTTCTAACGATCCTGGACCACTCGAATTTTCTCTTAAATTTATTCCCTCACGTAACATAGTTTTCAATCAATTTAGTCCCTCACTTTTCCGTCGGTGTCAGTTATACACACATCACTTCAAGATTTGTATACTTCATTTAATAAAACTAGATTCTTTATAAGCGTCTCCGAAATAATCCTCAAGTGTTTTTCATGCTCTTTCTCATTCCTTGAATAAATCAGGATATCATCAATAACATAATAACGAACTTAATTCGGAATTCATCGAAAAAATTATTCATCAAATCCATAATCATGGAAGGTGCATTGGTTAACCCAAAAGACATTACTCTAAACCCATAATGACAATAACGAGTCCTAATGAGGTCTTAGGCTCTTATCAGTTATTCTCAATTGGTGGTACTTCAAACACAAATCAGTCTTCGAGAACACACTCGCCGAATTCAATTAATCCAATATGTCATCTATCCTAGGCAAAGGGTACTTGTTCTTGATGGTGTTTAGTTCCCTAAAATCGAGGCATAATTCCATACTCTTATCTTTCTCCTTAACAAACAACACATGAGCTCCCCACGGTGATGCACTAAGCCTAATATACCCTTTAACAAAACAACTCTTGCAATTGTGTCTTAATTCGCTCATTTCAGGAGGTGTCATTCTATATGGTGCTTTAGATATAGGTGTCGTTCCAGGAACTAAGTGTATAGTGAACTCAAAGGCTCTAACAGGTAACATACTTGCAGTTTCACTCGGGAACACATCAATTAATCCACTCACAATGGCAACATCCTCGATTTTCACTCCAACTTCTTTACTCACCTCTAACACACTACAGAAAAATAGTTCACACTCCCTATTCATCAATTTCCTCACTTGCATTACAGAAATAACTAAAGGTCCTTGGACTTCTCAAAACGTCTGCATGAGGTCACCTTCCAATATGGTTCCTTAAACTTACCTTCTGAATTTCACAGTCTATCTTGGCCTTGTACAAACTTAGCCAATCCATCCCCAGAATTACATCTAGGTCCCTCAGATTAAACTTTTATCAAATCAGAATGAAAACGCAATATTTTATCTTCAAAGGCAAGTTCTTAAATAATCTTATACACCTTATGGTTACACCAGTAGGCATAATAACAGGTAAATCAATCAATCAAAATCTACTAACTTCAGACTCTTAATAACAAATGACAAAACGAAAGAATAAGTTTCTACCGAATAAATGTTTTAACTAGCACGAAGTTAATAGAAAAAGTACCATGAACTACGTCTGCAGGATGTTCAGTTTCATTTCTACTCATCACGAACAGTTTGCCCGGAGCCTTATTCTGGTTGTTGTTCTCATTGGCAGACTTACTGTGGTTTCCTTGGGTGTTTTGCGACCCTATAGGCTTCGAACTCTGATTTCCGGATTGGTTAAACCCTGGTTTCCCTTGGTTACCACTCTCACTACCATTCTGCTCCCTCTTCTTCTTAGTGAAGCAATCAAACTCTCTATGCCCCCTTTTCTGGCAGTAGTGGCAATTCACCAATTCTCCCTTACAGTCCTTCCCAAGGTGGTTATTGTTGCACCTCTTGCAGTGATACACTCTCTCGGATTGACTCCTATTGTTGTGCCCCTGATTGTTTCTTCCTCGAAAATTTCCATTTCCATTCCCATTCCTATTCTCATTCATATTCTTCTTGAAATTCCCTTGGTTTTCCCGGCCATTAAACTCTTTTCTTTCTCCCCAACAACATTTTTCCTGTCCCTTCTAGACTGCAAACCATAAATATGAGCGGTTCTCTCATACAAATTATCTAAAGATGTAAAGGTTTCTCCACCTAATCCCAACTGGATATCATCGGTCAACCCTTGCTCAAACCTCTGAGCCTTTATCTCCTCTGTGGCTACAACCTCAGGTGCAAACCTCGACAACGCTATAAATTTGCTATAATATTCAGCGATGGTCATACTTCCCATCCCAAGGTTTATGAATTCCTGCGCTTTTCATTTTGTTATAAAAGGAGGATAAAACTTTTCCCTCAATGCAACAACAAATGAGTCTGACAGGCTAAATTGCACTCCTATCAAAGATAAACCTAACGTTCACCAACTAAAAATATAGCAAGGGAAGCAGGGATCGTATCCACAGGGAAACAGGCGTTCTTTCTACTATTAAATTACTAATCTAGACTACTGGTAACAAGAGTTGGAATGGTTTGTGTATTAAACTAAAACAAGTAATCAAATCGGAAAATAACAATATTAAAGGAATCTAGGGCACCGGTTCACCATAAATGCAGACCGGGATTGGACAACGGACAATAACAATCAATTAACAATCATAACTAGGAAAACATGCATCTCTCGAATCTTATGAATTCCTTAGGATAGAACAACTAGCGGGCTCTTGCTACGTACTAGAAATAATTCCTATCTAATAGCCACAGACCAAAAACATCAGATTTATACCTCTCGACGCATAATCTAAGATTAATCAAACTCAAATCAAAATAGTCCGGCCGAACAGAATTGACGAGCAATAATAATAACCTATAGAAATTATAACCAATCAATCAATAATCAAGTCCACATATAATCCCAATCATGCATTCCTGGATCCCCTAAACCCTAGAAATTAAACTACTCACTCATGATAATAAATAACAAAGCAATTAACATAATGGAAAACATGATTAAAGCAATAAACTAAATTAGAACAAGAAGCAATACCTATTGAAGAACAATGAATAATGAAAGCTTGAATTTTTGATCGAAAATAAAACTAAGTATTGGAACAAATTTGAGAGAATAATAAGCTAAGGAAATAAACTAAGGGTTTAAAACTAAACTAAAAGGTGTCCTCCAAAAATAAACAAAGTTAACTTATATAGTTTTCCTAAAGTAAAGCTTAAAAACGGAAAAAGAAACCACGCGAAGAAGCTGCAGAGGTTGGCGTCGCCCGATCGGGCGACGCTTCGCCCGATCGGGCGAAGTGCTCGATAGTCGGCCCGATCGGGCCAAATTCCGCCCAATCGGGCGGTTTGCGAAGAGTCAGTATTTGCCTCCTGATGGGCGCCCAATGCGGACCGGGCGAGCTGCGCCCGATCGGGCGCGTGTTGATGGCTGCAATTGTCATTTAATTCCGCCCGATTGTCGCATTTCGCCCTCAGCTCTCAGGGCGATTTGCAATCTTCAACATCCTTCGCCCATATCACCGAGTCTAACTCTCGGGGCTCAACCATAGACATCTAGGGCTCCCGAAAGTCAACGATAAATGTCCCGAACTTCCTCGGGCTCGAGTAGTGGCCTAAATCAACATGAAACGGGTCTTAAAAAGACCAATTTCTCATAATCAAAACCTGAAACTCAAGGCACACTAAATAAAGCATATTAGTACTAAAAACGGCTCCTAAGAGCTCATTTGACGCATAAAAGTACTAAGGGACGGGGGTGAAACACTATATAAAACGCGCATATCAAACTCCCCAAGCTAGATCCTTGCTTGTCCCTAAGCAAGGAAATCATCGATGAATACAAGACCAACTTCACCCCCAACATATTTCAAAATGAAAAATATAATTCAAGGCAAAATCCAACGAGCATGCATCAATGTCAACCAACCAAATCCACCCAACCACAAATCCTCCCTAACAATCGTCACGCAAAGCGTACCAAGTGCACAATGGAATTCAAGACTAGTGCTCACACACTCGTCACTCATTTATGTGGCGGGTAAAAGATGTACCCGTTCGCTCTCCTCCCAACATATAAGTGAACAATCCCCTCCCAAACTCACAACACTCGTGTGTCTAGAAAAACATACACTCAACCTAGTAGTCGACTCGAAATGTGTCATGTCATAACTTGCATTGATAAACAACTACTTTCATATTAGTATGACTCTATGCACAAAGGTCGGAAGGTCTTCAAAGCTTGTAATGTTAGGCTTAGGTAAGGGTGCGGTAAATTTGGGTATAATGTGAGCTTTAAAGCCTTGGCTTTGGGGAGCATGAATCCTAAATAACCATGATCAACCAAAAGATGATGACCATAAACCTCCCACCCAACACATGATGAAACAACAAACACCAACACCATACTTTCTTGCCCTTTTCACAATTAAAACCAATCACTCCTAAGAATAATGAATCGCAAAACTTGATTGAAACAATGCTTTGAACTTTTTATGAGAGTAATAGATTTCTTTCTCTTTCTTTTCTTTTTCCATCTCCCTTTTTTTCTTTCTTTTTAGCAACCTTCACATTTATTTTGTTCTTTCATCTCTTCCATTTTCAACTCATTTTCAACAACAACCATGATGAGACGAACTCCTTTTTCCACACTCAAAATGCTCAGAAAATACACCACACTACAACTCCATCACCTCACTACTATAAGCTCCCCCAAGCTAGGCTTGGGACTAGTAACCAATGGGGAATTCACGGGTTTGTAATGTGGTTAGTCACCGAATAAAAGGCACAAGCACAACATGGGTAGAAAAAGAGGGAACAAATGTATCTATATTCGTCTGAAGGCTACCTAAATAGAAAAAATGCCTTCGTCCTCCATAATGTGCATGTATATGAGTCATAAAACACTACTAACAGTTGTAAACCAATACTCAAAATCAATGACACACCAGGAAGCTATCACACATCCTAACCAAGTCAACTAATCATGCACCAAGTCCACAAATAGTTAGTCGGAGTTGACTCATGTTAAGGCATCAAAGTAATCGAATATCAAATCATGGCTAACACATCTACATTGCCCATCATCGGATACCAAGAATCAAAACAATTTTCGCTCAAGGGGCACAGGGAAGCATGATATTGTATTCATCGGAACGTATTTTTGTAATTTTTTTTCAAAGCAATAAACTACTCTAAAAAGCAATAAACACACCAAAATAAACACACAAAAATAAGTAAAAGCAAAGCAAAAATAAGAAGAAAACATACCTAATATGTACAAGTGAGTGAAACACCCCCCAAGCTAAATCAGACAATGTCCTCATTGGCTCAAGGGGTATCGAACCATCTCGATCTCCTCAGCATCAGTGACGGCCTTGGCCATCATCATCATCATCACCATCATTTCCTCCACCATGCCCGCTAGGATCTGCTCCAAACCCTCCGTACTGGGTAGGTGTGAAGGTGCTCATAGAACCAGGAGCTCCATATCCCTCCGCGGGATAAGTAAACCAGGAGGGGTGCTCATAACTGGGGCAATGTAGCCCTGCCTGGCATACTGATCGTAGAACGGGAACATGGTCCTCTGGTGATCAGCTGCGAACTCATGGAAACCGAGCTCAAGTCTGCTCAACCGCTCATGAATGGACCCCTACTCCTCCCCTAATGTCGGGACACCCTGAGGCCTCCCCTCATCCCCTCGACGCCCCCTCCTAAAGTAGGTGCGAGGCTCTGGTTGGTACTGGTGGGGCTCTGGCTGGGGCTGGGGGTCAGGTTGTTGCTCTTGCTCAAATCCAACATATAAGTAATGAGCCTGACCGGGTCTGAAACTAGTGCGACCTTGAGGGTCAGGCAAGGTGAAAAGCCTGTTCCCCTCAAACATCCAATACATGGCTCCCGGCCTAAACAACCCTTGCTCACCCTGTAGTCGGAGGAGTCCAGCAAAGTAGGCCAAGTCAAGTAGGTTGCTACCTAGAACTGGAGTCTGGTTAGCCTCAGTGAAGTTAACCGTGGCCATGGCTATGTGGGTGATCAACCCACCAATGGTAATGCGAGGAGTATGGGTGGTGGTGGCTATGGAATAGAATTGAGAAGCCATATGATGGGCAAGGTTCATTTTATAACTATTCTCCCCTTCTAAAACAAAGCCACCCAGAATCTCAAGCTCTGTACTCCTGATGTTTTGAGTCTCCTCCCTCCTGTGAGGGGGTCGAAAAAGCGCGAGGCTAATGCATGACCTCGTCCCTCGTGGGTGTGACGATTCTTTTTATTCAATCAAGTGTAATTGGATTTCCTGTGAGTTTACACCCAATTGACTAGTAATATAGGAGTCGCCATTCAGTTTTTAACGACAATGAGAAAAACTGACAAAACCCGGTTATCGTGACATAAAGGGAGTGCAATTATGTTTGACCACGACGGCCGTAGGTTCCCTTGTGATCCCTGGTGTGGGGATCTCTCAATATACACCCGCAAGGTAGAGATTGAGGGTTCGGGGGACTGTAACTACCGAGAGGAGTACTTCGCTCGTCGATAACTCCAGAGGCAGGATATCCTTACTAGCTCAGCATAAATAATTGAAGGGACATGCGTTAACTATTAAACTAATCTGAATTGATTTTAGCAATATGCAACATATGATACTAATTCGATCGTGATTATCTGATTTAAATAGCATTAAGGGACCTAGCATGATAATCCGATTTCCCAAAAATATTATATTTGTTAGGCGTGATAGAACAATCAGATTAGGTTAGTTTAACAGTTCATAAAAAGGGCGAGGAAAGTAGTTAAATCATCGAAAAGGGACACATTACGACGCACCCTTGAGAGGTGCGTCACGGTTCTCAGAAAACTAACCACTTTGACTTTGCTATTTCTCCTTTTTATTTAACGAATCTCAATTATGGGACAGGATACGTTCTGTTCGATTTATGGATCGATTGCGACAGAACGCGTGAACAGTTTCGCAGCGAGAGGCTTAGGCTAAGGGTTGGAGTCAATACTCAGAATATAATTGTGTGTTGTTGTGTTGTGTTGTGTTCTTTCACGTCGAACTTAGGGGCCTATTTATAGGGAAGAGTTCGTGGAAAGATAGAATTGCAGAGTTCTAATCCACAAAGAATTAGGAAAAAACACGTACCCAGGTATTTTCAGCGCCCAGGCCTGGGCGCCGAAGATTTCGGCGCCCAGAGCCAGGCGTTGAAAATAGGGTCTGGGCAGTTTTCTTTAGTCAGATTTGGATTCCTGAAATCCGTAGAGTTTGAGATTAATTCGAGTCTTTTAGCGCGTATCAATTTTATGACGGAATGCGTCTGGGCCCGTTACGAACTCTAGGCTCGTTAGGATTTTAATTAATACGTAACTCTTATTTCTGAATCATATTAGGAATAGGATTCTAGCAGTTTTCTATCTCATTTAGGATTTATGTTGGAATGCAACACCTAATTCTGACAGGTTTCTATCTTTTATGATTTGCCACTTATAGAAGCTACCTTTTACGGCAATTACTATTTTTAGCAGGTTTCCATAAATAGCAGGTTTCGGGTGAAATGAAATGGGGAATCGAGATTCGTTTATTTTTATAGGAGATGCGTTGTCAAGTGGAGTTTTTACGTCTTCATCATCGAACCTTTCCCTTGCGGGAACGGGGACAAAAGTAGGTGTCTACAGTTAGCCCCCACTTTGACTGAGTCTTGGAGTAAGACGATGGTCAAAGTATTAGACGGAGTGCGTCACACAAGCCACGGTGCATGTGACCTGTTTTGCGAGGGTCTCACGAGCCCCCGAGTGATAACATTTGACTTAAGGGTCATCAATTGAAGTGTCGACATATCCCTCACGTGTCATTGGGATTTGTCAACTGATAGTATAGAAACTTCCTCACTTTGTCATTGGAAGGATCTAAAGGTGCGTAGAAACTCCCTCACTTTGTCATTGGGAGTAGCTACAGTGCTTTTCAAAATCAAAGCTATAAAGTGTAATTGGGCCTGGCCAAGCCCAATCACGAGGTAAAACATTTTTTAAAGATTCTCATTTTCAGGGCTAGCTAAACGAGAAAACCCCCTTGTTTTTATAGGACGTAAAACGAAGGAAAATCCAGCACCCTTGTTTTTATAGGACGTAAAACGAAGGAAAATCCAGCAAAAGTTATCGCTGCAGCGACTAAGGACCTGCGCGGTTAGTGACGCAGACCCCGCCCGCTGAAGGTGGGCGAGCCTGTCCGTTGAGGGTGGACGCCCCGTCCGATAGAAGTGGACGAATCTGTTTTTGAAATTTGAAAATAAGGACCTACGCGGTTTGTGACGTAGACCCCGCCGGCTGAAGATGGCGAACCTTGTCCGTTGAGGGTGGACACCCCGTCCGTTAGAAGTGGACGAATCTATTTTGAAATTTATTTTACTTTTTTGAAAATAAGGACCTACGTGGTTTGCGCCGTAGACCCCGCCGACTGAAGATGGCGAGCCTATTTTAAATTTGAAGACTTTATTTTTGTCGAAAACTGAGGACCTGCGCGGCTAGTGACGCAGACCCCGCCCGTTGAGGGTGGGCGAGCCCATTTTGAATTTCTTATTTTGCCTATGTAGAAGGGCTTTTGTGATTACAACCTGTTGGTGGGTCGTAATATTTCCTGATTAGATGTGTCCTATAAGTGGGTCCACACTGTGTATATTTTTGTTTAACAATTTTTTTTTTTTGAGATATCCAAACATGATATGGTGTATGGCGCAGTCTGGGAATGTGATTTTGATCGCGCGCTCCTCGTTGGAGTCTATTTGGCCCGAGGAACATACCTTGAGGCGTAAGACTTTGATCGCTCTTGTATATATATTTTTTTTCTTTTGAACGTATGTGCGAACGAGTGCTCATAGAATGGCCGTTGTGTGCGGTCCATTAATCAGTTTGCTTGACTTTTTTTTTTTGAGCAATGACTAATTTTGAATAGTTTGCTTAGAAGCTTGATAGGGTTCAGGCCCATTCACGAGGTGGGCTCAAACATCGTGCCCTTTCGATTGTTCAAACATTTGCTTTGAGATTTTTTCTATTTTGCTATGGTTGTTTCGTAGCTTGGAGCCCCCAAGCATGCATGTTGGGATGCTTCCTCTTGGCGTACGATTTTTGTAGGTTCTTTTGAGAAAGATGCCTTGGGGTTCCGCTCGTGTAGGTGCGAGCTATCCCTTCCGTGGTAGGTAATATTTTGCTACCTTTAATCCTTAATGTAGAAGTCGTGTGGCTTGCATTTTGAATTTGGGCAATAAGTAGTTTTTGCCTCTTTTACACGTGCTCTTGGTCGTGCCTACATTAGTGCAACATGCCTTACTCTTCTTTTAGACTTGTACCGTGGGACGGTTGAACTTATGGTGCGACGTAGGCTTGTGTGGCCTAACGGCGTGTCTTAGAACATTCTTCCAGGTGTTGGGATATCATTTGCATTGGAGTATTTCATCATGCCTTGTTCAGGTGCTCGAATAAGTGTAGCACCTTCTGCGTGGGTTTGCACGGCTTATTACTTCGTTCGATGCGAGGATTCATAGGTGTTTCTTTCTTGTTTTTATATCAGGGCAAGATTTAGCAAGCAGAGATATTCAACGCCCAGGCTGGGGCGTTAAAGATATCGGCGCCCAGCTCTGGGCGTTGAAAATGATTTCTGGGCAGAACTTTGACAGTTTTTTTTTGATTTTTTTTTTCTTTCGCTTTTGCTTTGGAACGATGTAGACTGTGTAACGGGCGCTTTATAGGG
Organism: Spinacia oleracea; assembly: GCF_020520425.1. Taxonomy (NCBI): domain Eukaryota; kingdom Viridiplantae; phylum Streptophyta; class Magnoliopsida; order Caryophyllales; family Amaranthaceae; genus Spinacia; species Spinacia oleracea. Next base: position 37,010,456 of record NC_079490.1, on the reverse strand, counting down.
CGAGCGTTATGTGCAGTGGTTTGATCGGAGTTTTGGTGACTCGCGATTTTCAGTTACCCTTGTTAGTGGGTGACTTTATATATTCTAAGTAGTGCTTTAGAATTTGGGAGGGGTTGTAGCCATTCTAAGGTTCGTTTTGCACGATTAAAGCTTAGGATTGAACCCCTATGACATATGTATAGCATTAGCGTCGAGAATTTGCGATGAAATCGTCATTTCGAGCATTTTTAGAGTGTTTTTCTCAAGCCCCCAATTGTAGCTACGGGATTGGCTTGGTGCTATAATGCTTTGCATATGTTTTTATGCATTCATGGTGACACGGATCATGAATAGTTTGAACCAGACTCGTTTAGTGCGGGGTATGTTCGAGTAGTGATTTGCTACTTCTCTTGTAAATGTCGTATTGTGCGACATTGCCATGGTCAAGGTAGTCATACGTTGAAGTGTGCCTTGACCAAAAGTTAGGTGCCTTTCTTTACCCATAATCATATTTATAGATCTTTTTGACTCACTTGCAACATCGAGATAAATGCATACTTAGATTAAACCAATGACACTTTATTATGTTCAAAGAAGTCTTTGAAAATTATTTGAAATCCGAGTCCTACTATGTACAATCCGAGGTGTCCTAAGTAAGTTTGACTTATAGAAGGGTTCGTACAAGATTACATGAGTGAATCAAAATACTGTTACGATTTTTGGAATGCTGTCTAAGGATTTGCTGGAAGTCAGGGTGCATGCGTCAAGATATTACTTGTGCCCGTTTGGCATATGATTTAGGCTTTTAGGGCCATCTTTTCCAGAAATGCGGGAATATAAACCGTTGTCAAATTGACTTAGATTTACTTGGTGTATGTCTGTACAAAAGGTCAAGGTATATTTAGTTCTTTCCCTAGCTCTTTCATTTCAATTTTTTAGCCCCCAGTTGCTATTATGTCTTCCCATTAATGATGCTTTTAGATTTCGATTTTGGATGCCCGTGTCATATGTCGGAGTAGGGTGAGCCTCGGTTAAGTGCCAAGTCCTATTGACAATGTCTGATTTTTTTCAAAGGGGATTCGCAAGCATTTGAATTATCATGAACGGGTGCCCTGAGTTCGAAGGAACAATGGGGCAATGCCGTAGAACAATTCTCTTTTCTTTGCAAGCTTACTGCCTTTACTACTTGTTGGCGATCATGACTGTGTCTAGTGGTGAAAGTGAAGGAAATAATGCCCTTGGTCCAAGTATGCATTCAATGTTAAGTCTAATAAATGCGGTTCAGTATTAATTAACAAGTTAATAATTCAGTGAGATCAAGTGAGCTGAATGCCTAGCTAGAGGCCGCTTCAGTTCAAGTGGAATTAATGATATTAATCCACAGCTTACTCTTGACTGAACCCGTAGGGTCACACAAATAGTACGTAAACGGATCAAGTATTTAATGGCATTAAATACTCCATCTATGGATATTCGGAATCGACGGATCTTGGTTTCAGTGGGAGCTGAGATCGTCACAGGCAAGAAATGAATACTCCGGAAACGATGATATTGCCGGAAACGGAAATATGGATCGTATCGGAAATATAAATATTATCCAAGTCGTAGATGTTGCCGGAAACGGAAACATGGTACGTATCGGAAAATATTATCGGAAATGGAAATATTGCCGGAATCGGAAATATTGCCGGAAACGGAAATATTGTCAGAATCGGAAATATTATCGGAATCGGAAAATAATTCCGGAAACGGAAATATTAAATATTTGTTCGAAACGGAAATTGATTCCGGAATCGGAAATGTTGAATATTGTTCGTATCGGAAATGAATTCCGGAATCGGGAAATTAATCGGAAGCGTATCGTACGAATCAGCATCGGACGAGGCCTGCCAGACGAAGGCCCAGCACGAAGCTGGGCCATCGCCCAGCAAGCCAGCGCGCCACAAACGCACCAGCCAAGGCTGCGCCAGGCCCACCGCAAGGCAGGCCCAGCGCGCGCCAAGGCTACGACAGCGTGTGGGCTTGCGGCAGTGGGCTGCGAGCTCGCGGGCTGCGCGCGCGCGCGCATAGCGCCCCTCGTGGGCTGCTGTGCGTGCGTGTGTGTTTGTGTGCTACTCGAATCCTAAAGCTACCGGGATTTGTCATATGATTAAATCTAATCCGAAAAGATTTAGTTTATTTAATTAGAGTCCTAGTAGGATTATAATTAAATAAATTAGTATCCTAATAGGATTCCAAATCCTTTTCCATAACTCTATAAATAGGTGCCTAGGGTCACATATTTACATCGAGCATTCAAGTATTTAAAGTGAGTTTTTGAGAGCAAAATTCAATTACACAATTGCCTATAAAGTGCCGAAAATTCAGATACCTTAAGGGCGATTCTAGTTGGTCAATCTTAAGGCGGATCCGGACGTGCTGTGGACTATCTACGGAGGGACGACACTTGGAGTCCTAAAGATTTTTTCTTGTTCGGTTCGGGCGCAGCTAGGGAAGGAACGCAACAAAGAGTATGCATCTAAACTATGCTAAATGATTATGTGTAAATAATATGTTTTCCTGGCTTTATGGTTTTTCCGCATGATTTATGAATTGTCATATGTATCATAACCTAACAGTGGTATCAGAGCCTCTTATTATTTTCATAATCTAAATTGCATGAACATGGTTAAATATTACAAATTTGCAAGAATTAAAAGGGGGTGATTAATTTTCGTAATTGTTAATTAATTGCAAATTGCGTTTATTTAATTATACGTACGCAGTTTTTCGGCAGTTTTTTCGTTACTCATCCAAATCGAGTGATTTTTGTGTCAATTCCGCATGTAAAAGGCATTCTAAAATTTTGACAAAATTCGAAGCCTAACTATGACTTTTCGGAGGTTTTAGTTTTTCGAATGCAAAATTTCGTAAATTTAAGATGTTAAATTAAATATTTGCGATTCTTGTTGATAAATCTTGAATTTTTGATTGACCTACTGTATATGTTTAACAAGTTTGAATGCCTAGCCTTGTTAATTATGCAATCTAATTTGTAATTATGATTAATTTGTTGAAAATTAGAATAATTTAGAATTAATTTGATTTTCATAATTAATTATAATTTAATTAGATACCTATGATTAAAAACCACCATAAAAATTGTAAATTTATGATAAATTTTAAATTTTTATGACCTAGACTTGAATCCATGTTAATCGCAAATCAATTGAATAATAAATTTTCGATTTTTCGCCCTAAAATTATGAAATTAATATTATTTATTAATTTGTCATTAATTTTAAATATAAATTTTTAAATTTTATGCGATTCGCTCATATAACTTGCACGCACAAAGCAATGGACGCTACGTGTTACCCTTAAGGGGTGTTGTATAGTGCGGGCATGTGACGACGAGCAAGGGAGCTCGTCGCCCATGCGGCACGAATGCAATGAGCAAGGCCATGGTGCACGAGCACAAGGCAGCAGCCCTGCCTTGTGTCGTGGGCTATGTGCAATGAACGAATGGGCGAGGGCGAAAGCAAGGCACAGCAGTCGCGTGTGGGCAGCAAGCGAGCTGCGCCACAGCGCGCACTGCCTCGCGCAAGCGTGCGGAGCCTCGCGCGCAGCGAGCGCAAGCTCGCGTGCCACGAGTGCTACGCCCAGCGTCGATGCCTCGCGCAGCGAGCGATGGCTCGCAGGATCGAGCGCTAGCAAGCGCGCGCAGCGAGCGCTGGCGAGCGCGCGCAGCGAGCGCTGGCGAGCGAGCGCAGCGAGCGATGGCTCGCGTGCATCGAATGCTGGCGCGCGCAGCGAGCACCAGCTCGCGTGATGCCTTGCGAGGGAAAGCAGCAGCAGCGATGCGACGCAGCGCATGGGCTGCGCGCACATGGCCATCGATGGCTGTGTGCGTGTGGCCCATGGGCGTACGTTGCGTGGGGTTGTTGCGTTGCGATTAGATCGTTTTGAAATTTTAATTTGAAATTTTCAGTTTACGTAATTTTAATTAATTTTAAAATTAATAATTTAAATTATTTTCTTGGATTTTAATTTTGAATATTATAATTATAATAAATTTTATTTATTCTAATTATTTTACTTAAATTAAAATCATGAATTAATTTAAATACGACTGAAATTAAATTAAACTTTTTGGATTCAATTATAAATTTATATGAGCTTTAAATTTTAATTAAATTTGTATGTTTCCGGTTAGACTAGAAATACATTTTTATGTTTAAAATTAGTAAAGCATATGAATTTATTGGTTTAAGTGGGAGCCCTTTTAGTCATAAACTCTTGATTAGGTCTACAAATCCTTAAGGTTAAAACAACTTGATTAGAATTAATAAGGACTGAATAATTGGTAGATTATTGGTGCCCTTGATTAATTGCTGCAAATGTTTACGTGATGCATAATGTGTTTTACTAACCAGCTATGTGGGCCATTCATGATAATGAATGGGTGAATGGTATATATTGTACTGTTTTGCAGGTTATGAAGTGACTAGTATGGCCCAAATAGGATAGAAAATATGGTCTGCGTACCATTAATTTGAATGTAATTGGTCTAAAGTACCAAAGTTGTTTTTCAATTCAAATATGGTCTGCGTGCCATCAAATAGTTGTAATTAGTTTTAATTATAGCTTGTCCTATTTGAAGAAAATGGTGCCTCCCACGGAGATTTTCAAGACTGACTTTGAAGTTAAAGCTTCAAGATGAAGTCGGGCCATATTAGATCACATTTATCTTATGCATGTTTTAAGTTATTTATTGCTTTTAAATATGTCTTAAAATGCATGAGATCAAAAGCTTGATTATGTTGCATGATTAAGGATTTTAGTTCACTTAAAATCTAACCAACATAGTAAAAGCCTTAAGTTCCAAACTTAAAAATTGAGTTAAAAGGTGCCATGCCAAAATATACACTTGCTTGGATATCCTTTACATCAATCTAGTAATAGTTTTCGCTCAGCGAGGTGTTACTTATTGGTCCTAAAGGGGCAAGGTACACAAATAATTGTGAGTACATGTTAGTTTTGGTGAAACTCAACGATATAAGTAAGGAGTCCTTTTATGTCGTGGCAAAATCGATGGGTTTACCTAATAAGTTCTTAGACGTACCTATCAACCAAGAATAGTTTCTAGACTATTAGCAAAAGGCTTTTGCTTACCTAAGATGTTTTAGGATTAAGTCGACAAACTGTGCTTAGTTCTTCAATGATTTTAGGATCTTGGAATCATTTTATTCACACCTGCCGGAACAAATAACTAGAATAAAATGCTTAATAAACATTGAATTATGCATGTATGCTAGAATTTAAGTTTATTAAGAGAAACTGTGAATGGTTATTTATTTGTTTATTCTTTTCAATTGTAGTTTTAAATATGGCAAACAACAATTCATTCAACATTCGATCAATTCTCGAAAAGGAGAAGTTGAACGGGAAAAACTTCCTTGACTGGCAAAGGAACTTGCAAATAGTTCTTATGCAGGAAAAAAAGGAGTATGTCCTAGAAGAGGCGATGCCCGAAGCCGCAGGCGACGGGGTCACTCAGGCAGCCCTCAATCGTTGGATTGATGCCAACAAGGATGTGAAATGTCTAATACTCGCCACCATGAGTGCAGATCTGCAGAAAACGTTCATCAACTCAGATGCTTTCACAATCATCAGTGAGTTGAAGAACATGTTCCAAGATCTGGCTCGAGTCGAAAGATTCGAGACTCATAGGCAAATTCTTGAGACCAACCTTAAGAAAGGCGAGCCTGTAAGTCCACATGTTCTCAAAATGATTGGACTCATTGAGAATATGAGTCGGCTGGATCAGCAATTTTCTCAGGAAATGGCTATAGACACCATCCTCCATTCTCTTCATAGCGGGTATGATCAGTTCAAACTGAACTACAGTATGAATAGTCTGGACAAAACGCTCACTGAGCTTCACGGTATGCTGAAGACCGCTGAAAAGACGCTCAAAAGTGATAAGCAGGATGTGCTTATGGTGCGTGGGGGCAAGTTCAAGAAATCTGGAAAGAAGAGGAATGCTAAGAAAGGTGGCAACAAGGCCAGCCCAACTAAGAAAACTGGCGCCAAATCTGTAAAGAGGAAGGTCAGTCAACCCACTTCTGAATCCGAATGCTTCTACTGCAAGAAGAAGGGGCATTGGAAGAGAGATTGCTTGAAGCTAAAGGAAGATCAGAAGAACGGAACAGTCGTTCCATCTTCAGGTATTTTCGTTATAGACTGTATACTTGCTAATTCAACTTCTTGGGTATTAGATATAGGTTGTGGCTCACACTTATGTTCCAATCCATAGGGACTAAGAAGAAGTAGAAAGTTAAGCAAGAGTGAAGTCGACCTACGAGTGGGAAATGGAGCACGGATTGCTGCATTAGCTGTAGGAACTTATTATTTGTCGTTGCCCTCCGGGCTAGTTTTGGAACTGGAAGAATGTTTCCATGTTCCAAGTCTAACTAAAAACATCATTTCAGTTTCTTGCTTAGATGCTAAGGGATTTTCCTTTTTAATAAAAGACAATAGTTGTTCGTTTTATTTTAAAGAGATGTTTTATGGATCTGCTAGATTAGTCAATGGACTTTCTTTATTAGATCACGACAAACAAGTATATAACATAAATACCAAAAAGGCCAAAAAGGATGATTCAGATCTCACCTATCTGTGGCATTATCGATTAGGCCATATAAACTTGAAACGCTTAGAAAGACTTCAAAAGGAAGGAATTCTAGAACCATTTGACTTAGAGGATTATGGTAAATGCGAATCATGTTTACTTGGCAAAATGACAAAGCAACCTTTCTCTAAAGTTGGAGAAAGAGCAAATGAACTATTGGGTTTAATCCATACAGATGTATGTGGACCAATGAGTACAAATGCTAGAGGTGGTTTCAGCTACTTTATCACTTTCACTGATGACTTCAGTAGATATGGTTATGTCTACCTAATGAAGCATAAGTCTGAATCCTTTGACAAATTCAAGGAATTTCAGAGTGAAGTAGAGAATCAATTAGGCAAGAAGATTAAGGCACTGCGGTCTGATAGAGGCGGTGAATATCTGAGCTATGAATTTGATGACCATCTGAAAGAATGTGGAATTCTATCAGAATTGACTCCTCCTGGAACACCACAATGGAACGGTGTGTCGGAACGGAGGAACAGAACCTTGCTAGACATGGTCAGGTCAATGATGGGTCAGGCCAAACTTCCATTATAATTTTGGGGACATGCACTAAATACAGCTGCACTCACTATAAATAGAGCTCCGTCTAAAGCTGTCGAAAAGACTCCATATGAGTTATGGTTTGGAAAGCCTCCAAATGTGTCTTTTCTGAAGATTTGGGGATGTGAAGTATACGTCAAACGATTGATTTCAGACAAACTTCATCCAAAATTTGACAAATGTATCCTTGTGGGCTATCCAAAGGAAACAAAGGGGTATTACTTCTACAATACATCTGAGAACAAGGTGTTTGTTGCTCGAGATGGTGTCTTTTTGGAGAAAGATCACATTTCCAAAATGACAAGTGGGAGAAAAGTAAACCTCGAAGAAATTCGAGTCGAACAACAAACTCTAGAGAATGCTCAAGATGACATTCAGGATGAAACTCAGAGATCTTTAGAAGAATCTGGTGAGAATCATGGTCAATCTAGAAATGTTACCCCGCGTAGATCGCAAAGATATAGATCTCAACCGGAAAGGTACTTAGGTATTTTGACGAACGAGAGCTATGACGTTCTATTACTTGAAAGTGATGAACCTGCGACTTACAAACAAGCTATGACGAGCCCTAGCTCCAAGCAATGGCAAGAAGCCATGCAATCTGAATTAGACTCCATGTCTGAAAACCAAGTATGGGATTTGGTCGATTTGCCAGATGGCTACCAAGCCATTGGAAGCAAATGGGTTTTCAAACTGAAAAAGGACAAGGATGGGAAACTTGAAGTTTTCAAAGCTAGATTGGTTGCAAAAGGTTACAGGCAAGTCCACGGTGTGGATTACGATGAAACCTTTTCACCAGTTGCAATGCTAAAGTCTATTCGGATAATGTTAGCAATCGCTGCATATTACGATTACGAAATATGGCAGATGGATGTCAAAACTGCTTTCTTAAATGGTGTTTTAACAGAAACTGTGTTTATGACACAGCCTGAAGGTTTTGAGGATCCAAAGAATGCTAGAAAGGTATGCAAGCTAAAGAAGTCAATCTACGGATTGAAGCAGGCATCCAGGAGCTGGAATATACGTTTTGATGAAGAAGTCAGTGACTTTGGTTTCATCAAGAACGCAGACGAATCTTGTGTATACAAGAAGGTCAGTGGGAGCAAAATTGCTTTCCTAGTATTGTATGTTGACGACATATTACTTATCGGAAATGACATTCCTATGTTGAACTCTGTCAAGATTTGGCTTGGGAAATGTTTTTCGATGAAAGATCTAGGAGAAGCACAGTACATATTGGGCATCAAGATTTACAGAGATAGATCTAAAAGGATGATTGGACTTAGTCAAAGCACTTATATCAATAAGGTGCTTGATAGGTTCAAGATGGCGGACTCCAAGCGAGGCTACCTACCAATGTCTCATGGAATGACTCTAAGCAAGAATCAGTGCCCAAAAACACTTGATGAGCGTAGACGAATGAATGGGATTCCATATGCATCATTGATTGGTTCAATAATGTATGCTATGATATGTACACGCCCGGATGTTGCGTACGCACTCGGTGCTACGAGCAGATACCAGTCAGACCGAGGAGAGGCGCATTGGACTGCTGCCAAGAATATTCTGAAGTACCTGAAAAGGCACAAAGATGACTTCCTGGTCTATGGTGGAGATGATGAATTAATTGTTAAAGGCTATACGGACGCAAGTTTCCAAACCGACAAAGATGATTTCAGATCACAGTCTGGGTTTGTCTTCTGCCTCAACGGAGGAGCAGTAAGCTGGAAAAGTGCTAAGCAAAGCACCATTGTGGATTCTACAACTGAAGTGGAGTACATTGCTGCACATGAAGCAGCAAAGGAAGCTATATGGCTAAGGAAGTTCATAGGTGAACTTGGTGTAGTCCCCTCCATTAAAGGACCAATAACCCTGTATTGTGATAATAATGGAGCTATTGCACAGGCAAAGGAGCCTAGACACCACCAGAGAGTCAAGCATGTACTTCGTAGATTTCACCTTCTACGAGAGTTCGTTGAAAGAAAAGAAGTCGAGATAAACAAGATTGGAACTGATGACAACATATCAGATCCATTGACTAAACCTCTGCCGCAGGCGAAGCACAACTCGCACACTGCAGCTATGGGAATCAAGCATATTGGAGAATGGCTTTGATGACCCTGTTTAATGTTTTAAAGTTTTAGAGTTTAAATCTTTGTAAAACATTATTGGTTAATCATTCACAATAAATGAAAAGAATTCATTTTTCCATTTAATTTGTGGTTTATTGAATGATGAGTCCCTTCAATTTGACAATATATTCAAGATAGACTGTCAGGACCAGTCCTGTGACTAAGAAATGTCTATCAAGTGAACTTGAATGTCAAAGGTTGAAAATGGTCCCTAGTCGGAGTTTTCTATAAAATTGGACGCATAGAAAACGTTAGACGACTAGAATGCAAGATGACTAGTAGTTCTGTTTCTTGAACTATGTGGACATGGCAATGTCATAATCATTTGCATAGATACTTACTTTGGGAAGACTAGTATCGGACAAGACCTATGAAACTTTACTGTAAGAGATGAAAATCTGTCATAAGTAAATTTCATTAAAATCATTAGACACTAAATCCTCAATACCTGAGTGATTTGAGATTACTTGTTTGAGAACTGGTTGCTTTGACGTTGACCAACCGTCGCACCGTAAAAGGAGGCTATAAAGGCAACGCTCAGGTAATCACCTATCAAACGAAGTCTAATCTCAAGATCGCAAGATTGGGATTGTCCTCCCATAAATCGGGATGAGATGCTTAAAAGTTGTACAAGGCCACTCGGAGAGCTAGAAACTGTGAAATGCATGGCCGTGCTCGGATGAATCATAGGCTATGATTATCTGTTTATTTGATCAGTTGAACTCTGAAACCGAGAAACACCTCTGGACATAATAAGGATGACAACTCTTACCTTATGTTCAAGAGCAAGCATCGAGCGACAAAGGAATTAGGAAATGCACACTTGTCCCTAAGGACAAGTGGGAGACTGAAGGAAATAATGCCCTTGGTCCAAGTATGCATTCAATGTTAAGTCTAATAAATGCGGTTCAGTATTAATTAACAAGTTAATAATTCAGTGAGATTAAGTGAGCTGAATGCCTAGCTAGAGGCCGCTTCAGTTCAAGTGGAATTAATGATATTAATCCACAGCTTACTCTTGACTGAACCCGTAGGGTCACACAAATAGTACGTAAACGGATCAAGTATTTAATGGCATTAAATACTCCATCTATGGATATTCGGAATCGACGGATCTTGGTTTCAGTGGGAGCTGAGATCGTCACAGGCAAGAAATGAATACTCCGGAAACGATGATATTGCCGAAAACGGAAATATGGATCGTATCGGAAATATATATATTATCCAAGTCGTAGATGTTGACGGAAACGGAAACATGGTACGTATCGGAAAATATTATCGGAAATGGAAATATTGCCGGAATCGGAAATATTGCCGGAAACGGAAATATTGTCAGAATCGGAAATATTATCGGAATCGGAAAATAATTCCGGAAACGGAAATATTAAATATTTGTTCGAAACGGAAATTGATTCCGGAATCGGAAATGTTGAATATTGTTCGTATCGGAAATGAATTCCGGAATCGGGAAATTAATCGGAAGCGTATCGTACGAATTAGCATCGGACGAGGCCTGCCAGACGAAGGCCCAGCACGAAGCTAGGCCATCGCCCAGCAAGCCAGCGCGCCACAAACGCACCAGCCAAGGCTGCGCCAGGCCCACCGCAAGGCAGGCCCAGCGCGCGCCAAGGCTACGGCAGCGTGTGGGCTTGCAGCAGTGGGCTGCGAGCTCGCGGGCTGCGCGCGCGCGCGCATTACGCCCCTCGTGGGCTGCTGTGCGTGCGTGTGTGTTTGTGTGCTACTCGAATCCTAAAGCTACCGGGATTTGTCATATGATTAAATCTAATCCGAAAAGATTTAGTTTATTTAATTAGAGTCCTAGTAGGATTATAATTAAATAAATTAGTATCCTAATAGGATTCCAAATCCTTTTCCATAACTCTATAAATAGGTGCCTAGGGTCACATATTTACATCGAGCATTCAAGTATTTAAAGTGAGTTTTTGAGAGCAAAATTCAATTACACAATTGCCTATAAAGTGCCGAAAATTCAGATACCTTAAGGGCGATTCTAGTTGGTCAATCTTAAGGCGGATCCGGACGTGCTGTGGACTATCTACTGAGGGACGACACTTGGTGTCCTAAAGACTTGTTCTTGTTCGGTTCGGGCGCAGCTAGGGAAGGAACGCAACAAAGAGTATGCATCTAAACTATGCTAAATGATTATGTGTAAATAATATGTTTTCCTGGCTTTATGGTTTTTCCGCATGATTTATGAATTGTCATATGTATCATAACCTAACAGAAAGAAGGCCTTTAAGCGAACGACTTATGTCTAGTGGTGAAAGAAAGTCTTTAAGTGAGTTAGTTCGCTTTAGGGAGGGTCAAGTCGAGTACTTTAGAGGTCATGGACGCTTGCGCTAGCCCCCATTCAATTGAGGCAGAGCGATCTTTTGAGTCTTGGCTAAGTGCCTAGGAGTGTGAGTGCTCCTTCTGGCAGGGGTACGTGCCCTTATTATTTTTCGATGTGTGCTCATTAATTTTGGCATCTTGGTGACTTGGATTCTTCCTTTGACTTAAATTTTTCTTTCGACTTGGATTATTGCAAGTAATTAAATTTCAATAAGGGACTCTATTTATTATTCTTGTTTTTCTATAGGCTTTAATATTCTTGCAAATTGGTTGGACCGAATCATGGATTGCCTACGTATCCGCCTTAAATAGATTTAATTTGGAATCAGGTCTTGCGTAGTTCTTAGCCTAGAAGATGGTTTCTTAGAATGCTGATTTTAAACAAGTACGTTCGAGTGGAATCGTAATGTTTGGAAATAAGGTGAAATAAGTGAAGTTTATTATTATTTTAATCTGCCGCTTTGCCGTAAGCCAAAAATTTGTTATATATTTTTTTTTGAGTACATGTATTTTTTGGTGGTACGTATATCTGAATACGTGTTGTACCCCTCCAAGTGTTCGTTATTTTTCCGTGCATGTGCGGATAAAATGACGAGCACTTCTGGACAAAATTTGGCAAATAGAGAGATTCAGCGCCCAGGCTGGGGCGCTAAAGATTTCGGCGCCCGGCCCTGGGCGCTGAAAATGATTTCTGTGCAGATCTTTTTTGGTGCGCTGAATGCTTCTTTTTCTTTTTAGACTAACTTTAGAGGCGCTTTGCAAAGTTTCTTTTTTATTGTTCACATTCTTTAATTTTTTTTTAATTTTCATTTTTGTGTGTAGAATGTACTTTTCATTTGTCTTTTTTTTTTTATTTGTGACTCAAGACAGTTTGAAAGATGGGTTGAATGAGATAGGGTAATTTGTATAGGTATTGGTCAAGCATAAGGATTACATCTGCTAGGATTCACATTTTACGGCCTCAGGCTAGTGTCACGAGTTTACATCAATTAAGGCCAATGAGTAGCATAGGGACGGCTCAAGGGTATATCAACAGGACGTATCCAAACTAGTTATATGGTCATTATGCTAATGGTGGTGTAAGAGCAGGTTTGGACTTTGGAAATGATGGGCATGACGCACGTGTCAATGGCCGAGCGTGGTTTGCGGTTGATAACAAGTTCAAAAACAAGAGTTGAGGTAATGGTTTCTTGGGTTATGGCGATGAGAACATGGATGGGTTAAATGAGCTGCACAGGGACCCCAGAGCGAAGGTGTCTAAGAGCATAAGGATTGGAAAGGGTAGACATCGTAGAATTTTATGATTTGGATTGGTTGACTCAATTCTTTTCCTTCGTTTACTTGGGTAGATTTCGCACTTTGGGAGGTACGGGCTAAGTATTTCATGGCTCTTTTCGCTCTCCCTTTTCTCTTTCTCTTTTTTTCTTTTTGCTTGGGATTTCTCCCCAACATAAATCCTTCAATCAATTTTTTTGTTTGGGCTAAAAGGTAGATGGTTGTGGTCTTTGAGTCACGAGGCGAGACTGAGTGAGCCTCGTTTGGTAGGCCTATAGTGGACCTTTAACTTTAGTAGGCCTAGGGTGGACCTTTTAAATGGTCTTACTTTGCAAGCGTATTTAGTCATTTCTTAAAATGTGCAAATAGCGTAGATTCAAAATGTTGCTTCTACCTTATTGAAATTTAACGAAAGAATTACATCGAAAATAATTTTTTGCTTTTCAGATTCCGGTTTTACGGGATTTAATTGGAAGTTGTGATTTAGACTTGAACTTTCATTAATCTTTCTGATATAACCCGAGTATGAATATAAGGAGGTGGCCTAGACTCAAAATAATGACGTGGCGTAAGCCTATAACACTTGACCAAGCGACTCTCAGACATAGGCTAATTGGACCATAACTTTCGTTGGTTGACACTTTAGATTTTAACCCTTGGGTGTTCATTTGTCATGCGCCATTTTGCTTAATGTTGGCAAGGTAGTTAGTTGGGGAGATCGAATTTTTATTTTTGCAAGACTAGAATCATTAGTGCGGCTTCTCTCTTAGTGTGTATTGCTTTACCTCAATGGTAGCCTTATGGTATGCCGATTTGGGTATTTTCATGGTTGGTCATGTTGCATTCATGGAAAATCTTTTAGTCCGTACTTAGGAATACTTCAAGGAGTGAGTGACTCGAGAGGACTATGATAGTCGTGACCCAATGTGATCATAAGCCTTGAGGCCATTAATTTTTCTTTGCCAATGGTGTTGACACCTTAGGTTCACTTTGGGGGTTGTGCGACTATGTGGGAATGATTTTCAGAATGTGACTGTTTCCATTTTGCAAATACTATAATATATTATTTTTATTGGTGAGAGAGGGTATTGAGGCCGTGGATTCTTAGCAAGGGATGACAATTACATATGGGTGCTTATTGATTTAAATGTTAGGAAGGGAGACTCAATATGGTTTAACCTTTTAACTTGCAGAACGACACCAAGCATTAGGACCGATTCTATGGATAAGACAACTAAGACTTAGGATTTAGATTGTACTTCGGCATAACCTAGTCTAGACTCGGACTTATTTTTTTTTATTCGAACATTATTTTTTCCTTGAAGACTCCATTTGAACATTATTTTTTGAATACTTTGCCCATGTGACATTCATAATTATTAGCATGTTCGGTTTTGATGCCGAGTATTGTCGTCGTAGGAGGCCTAACAACGACACATAGAGTTATTTTTTTTTTTATAAGTCGCTTTTAGAATCGAGTGCTTTTTCATACGCCCTCGTAGCAAATTTTTTTCACGAAAAGTTTTTTTTTGCTACGTATTTTCTTCATGCGCGGGCACTGAGGCTGCTGTGCCTGATCAAAAGGCCAGGCACCAACTTCAGCGCCCAGCTATGGGCGTGAGAAATTTTGGCGCCCAGCCAGGGGCGTTGACAATGCGTCCCTGGCTGGTTCTCGTTTTCTGTTTGCATATACTTTTGTTTTTGCGACATTAATTTTGTGTGCTTGCCTTATAACGTCCTTTACGCGTTGTGCAGCGTTTGTGGGATTCGTTACAGGCCATCCCGAGCGTCGCTTATTTTTGTGGCGATCGTTCGGGCTTGCGGAACACGTATTTTGGTATAACTCTTTGGCCAATTGGTTCATGAATGTTTAGGCAATTTTTAAGGTCGTTGGTTTTCTAGCATTATTTGTCTAGCATTATTCGTACGCACAATCATAACATAGTCACATAGTTCGCTACATATAACTACATTACAAACATGGATTTGAAAATTAAATATGTCACGTAGTTTATGATAGGCTTCTATGGGTAGTTATTTGTGCCTGGCTTGGTACCGCTTCTATCGTAGATCCAACACATGCCCCGGTCGAGGTAGTGTCTTCAACAGACGAATTTCGCTCAAGAGGCCAACCCGCAAGTGCAAGCCAAGGGGGCATGCAGGCGAGAGGGACCTAATGAGCGAGCGATTGGGTTCGGGATAGGTGTACTACCTGCACAAGTACCGAGTGGGCAACATGCGCGGCGTATGCACCCCCTATTGGCGAAAAAAAGGTATCCTTAGTCCCAACTCCCGAGGGAGCCGAGATTCGTTATGCGGTTCTGCCCGTTCACATTAATATGCTGATTTTCAGGTCGTCCAAACTTGATGGGGAAATAAACGCGGGGTAGGATCGTTTCACCCTTCGGCTATTTTGATTACCTACAAGCACGAGTATTTCCTTCACTATCCCCAGCGGAGTCGCCACTGTGAGGGGGTCGAAAAAGCGCGAGGCTAATGCATGACCTCGTCCCTCGTGGGTGTGACGATTCTTTTTATTCAATCAAGTGTAATTGGATTTCCTGTGAGTTTACACCCAATTGACTAGTAATATAGGAGTCGCCATTCAGTTTTTAACGACAATGAGAAAAACTGACAAAACCCGGTTATCGTGACATAAAGGGAGTGCAATTATGTTTGACCACGACGGCCGTAGGTTCCCTTGTGATCCCTGGTGTGGGGATCTCTCAATATACACCTGCAAGGTAGAGATTGAGGGTTCGGGGGACTGTAACTACCGAGAGGAGTACTTCGCTCATCGATAACTCCAGAGGCAGAATATCCTTACTAGCTCAGCATAAATAATTGAAGGGACATGCGTTAACTATTAAACTAATCTGAATTGATTTTAGCAATATGCAACATATGATACTAATTCGATCGTGATTATCTGATTTAAATAGCATTAAGGGACCTAGCATGATAATCCGATTTCCCAAAAATATTATATTTGTTAGGCGTGATAGAACAATCAGATTAGGTTAGTTTAACAGTTCATAAAAAGGGCGAGGAAAGTAGTTAAATCATCGAAAAGGGACACATTACGACGCACCCTTGAGAGGTGCGTCACGGTTCTCAGAAAACTAACCACTTTGACTTTGCTATTTCTCCTTTTTATTTAACGAATCTCAATTATGGGACAGGATACATTCTGTTCGATTTATGGATCGATTGCGACAGAACGCGTGAACAGTTTCGCAGCGAGAGGCTTAGGCTAAGGGTTGGAGTCAATACTCAGAAATTGTGTGTTGTTGTGTTGTGTTGTGTTCTTTCACGTCGAACTTAGGGGCCTATTTATAGGGAAGAGTTCGTGGAAAGATAGAATTGCAGAGTTCTAATCCACAAAGAATTAGGAAAAAACACGTACCCAGGTATTTTCAGCGCCCAGGCCTCGGCGCCGAAGATTTCGGCGCCCAGAGCCAGGCGTTGAAAATAGGGTCTGGGCAGTTTTCTTTAGTCAGATTCGGATTCCTGAAATCCGTAGAGTTTGAGATTAATTCGAGTCTTTTAGCGTGTATCAATTTTATGACGGAATGCGTCTGGGCCCGTTACGAACTCTAGGCTCGTTAGGATTTTAATTAATACGTAACTCTTATTTCTGAATCATATTAGGAATAGGATTCTAGCAGTTTTCTATCTCATTTAGGATTTATGTTGGAATGCAACACCTAATTCTGACAGGTTTCTATCTTTTATGATTTGCCACTTTTAGAAGCTACCTTTTACGGCAGTTACTATTTTTAGCAGGTTTCCATAAATAGCAGGTTTCGGGTGAAATGAAATGGGGAATCGAGATTCGTTTATTTTTATAGGAGATGCGTTGTCAAGTGGAGTTTTTACGTCTTCATCATCGAACCTTTCCCTTGCGGGAACGGGGACAAAAGTAGGTGTCTACACCTCCCAAAAATCGTAAACCCCAAAAACCTGTAGAAGACAATAGGGACCGGGTGTTGTATCTTGGAAGCATGCAAATGTTGCATACTCCCGGGATTGGCATTACCCGTAAGCTTTCCCCACATTTCACAGTTATTATGGGCTCCCCCAGGTTTCCTACTAGGTGCGGTAGACAACCCAAAAAGCCTACCAAAATCAGCTAAACTCATAGTAACAGTTCGGTTCATCAAGCGAAATTGAACCGACGACACAATTCGATAACCATCTTTACGCAAGTTGAAAGAGCTCAAAAATTCCAAAGTTAACCGTCTAAATGTAAGACGCAGCATGCTATACATATTTCTCATTCCAACACCAATAAAGACCCGTTTGACATCACTTTCAATACCCATTTCATGTAGAGATTTTTGGCAAATAAAGCGAGTAGGGATTACCTCCCTCAGTTTGAGGTGGATGAAACGTGCTCGTTGCTCCTCCGAAACGAAAATAATATCCGGAAAATCCCGGTCGGGCTCAAATTGGGGCGGCGGAGGTGGTGGTGTCGGCTCCCGAGCTCGGCTCGTTGAAGCTTCATGATGATTCCTTGGTTGCTTCGTGCAATTCCTCTTTGGTCGGTTAGCCATGGTGGAAAATCTGAATTTTTGAGGTTTTTGAGCTTTTTGGGTGAATTTGGGGGTTTTGTGGAGATTGGAGCAAACTGAAATCGGTTGGGTATAGGTTGTAGAGGATGGTGAGAGGATGATTTTGGTGAAAAGATTGTTGAATTTGGTGGAGATTTGAGGGAGATATGGTGGTTGGAAGTTTTTGGAGGTTGGGGTTCAATGGAGGAAGAGAGAGAAAGTGAGGTTGAAGATGAAGAGGAAATGAAGGAAAAGGGAGTGCTCGTGCTTACAAATCGCTGAAATCGCAAGTAGCCCGATCGGGCAGAAGCTCGCCGGATCGGGCGATTTTAGAACAAATTCTTTTGATCTGTGCGCGCCCGATCGGGCGCTCCTCGCCCGATCCGGATCGGGCGAAATGCAATGCCCTTTTTGTTGACTATTTTTTTCAGCCCAGAACCCTTCCTTGACTATTCCACGACGTCATCATCAACCGCCCGATCGGGCGGAATTTCGCCCGATCGGGCATTCCACTCGCCATTTGTGTCGATCGGGCGCTCCTCGCCCGATCCGGGTCGGGGGAAATGCAGGCTGCTCCGTTTTGCTTTGATTCAACTTTTTTCGAACTTTGAGCCTTAGACCTACATAACATTAAACACCAAAACCGTAAAATACCCTCATCTCGCCTCTCCAATACCAAAGGCTACACTGAATCACACACTTGATCAAAAGGTATACTAAAACACACAAAATGAAATAAAAAATTATACTACGAAAAGCAATAAATGGATAATGAAATACACATCCCCTATTAGATTGATGCAATGTCCCCATTACACAATCTCCGTTTATGCGCAGACAATCGACAGGAAAGGGATGAGAGCCACGACAGCTCATCGAATGGGGGCACCAAAGATGGTGCCATCTGGTGTCACATCGATTGCCTTGGATGAGCTATGTGGTGCGGGAAGTGACAGACCACGACCCCGACGATGAATACGGTGCCCACCGTTTACAGAACTTTCGGCCTTTTGGGTCGCAGCATCATCAACCCGTGCCTTCTTTCGAACCCATGTTAAGGGGTTCACACTCCGGTCACCTCCATCTGCAAAACGATTTGAAATAAGCACTTTTTCCGAGGAGTTATTAGAGTTAGTATGAGTCAATTCAGTATTAAAATAATCATTAGAAACATTGACTCCAAAACATGACTCCTCTACCATAGGGCTCTTAGCAACATGGGTTAAATTGAAAGTAACCTTGTCATTCCCCACATTTAAGGTCAGCTTGCCATTCTTGACATCTATGATTGCCCCCGCAGTGTGTAGGAAAGGTCGACCTAAAATAATAGGAATCTGCCTGTCCTCTTCCATGTCCAACACAACAAAATCAACAGGAATAAAAAATTTACCTACTCTAACAGGCACATCTTCTAAAACACCTAGGGGGTATTTTACAGATCTATCATCCATTTGCAGAGTTATGTTGGTAACTTCTAAATCACCCATGTTCAACTTAGTACATATAGACAGGGGCATGACACTAACACTGGCACCTAAATCACATAAGGCTTTGTCAATAAAAAGGTTGCCAATATTACACGGGATAGAGAAACTCCCGGGGTCCTTCAACTTGGGTGGAGATTTATTTTGTAGTAAGGCACTGCACTGTTCAGTAAATGCAACAGTCTCCACCTCACTAAATTCTCTCTTCCTAGTCAAGATGTCTTTCATGTATTTAGCATATGCAGGTACTTGAGTAATTAATTCAGTGAAAGGGACCGTTACTTGCAGATTCTTTACCACTTCTAAGAACTTACCAAACTGCTTGTCTAGCTTGTTCTTTAGCTGACGATGAGGGAAGGGAAGTTTGATAGGTGGAACTTGTATCTCAACTTTCTTCTCAACCCTTGTGTCAGCTTCCTTCTCTTTGACCACCTTCTCACTTTCTCTTGGCACAGGACCACTTACAGATACTTCAACCCCTTCCTCTATAGTCATAGGTGGCCCATCATACTCATATCCACTCCGCAAAGTGACAGCATTTACAGACTCTCTGGTCACAGGCTGTGAAGGGAGTTGACCCTTGGGTCTCTCTGCGAGAGTGGTAGCCATTTGTGCCAACTGTTTATCCATGATCTTGTTATGAGCAGTGAGGGCATCGATTTTGGCATCCTTTTCGCTCAGAGACTTCTGCAATTCTAACATCATATTCCGCATCTCAACAAGCATGGGATCAGGCTGTGTGGGTTGAGGCTGTGGAGGAAAGCCAGGTGGTCCACTAGGCTGCGGGTTGTAGTTACTTCGCGGTTGGTAGGGCTGCTGTGGTGGTGGTTGGTAAGGTTGTTGTGGTGGTGGAGGGTGTTGAATCTGGTGGGGGTTCTGAACATTAGTACTCCTATATGATAATTGGGGGTTGTTTTTATACCCCTCATTGTATGAGTTGGAGTACGGATTGTTCTGCTTGTAGGCCTGGAATGCATTGCATTGTTCAATAGAGCTCCTACATTCCGGTGCGTAATGACCTTGCATCCCACAACTATTACAGACATTGGCTAACTGAGCACTCATTGTGGCGACACTAGCTTGTTGGGTGGCTTGGGAAGATGCGTTTTGCATATTATCCAGCTTGTGATGTAGGGCAGTTAGCTGAGCAGTAAGCTGTTCAATAGAGTTCATCTCATGCTTAACACCACGATCGGCAAAACCTCTAGGATTCCCATATTGGGCACTATGGATGGCTATCTCCTCAATCACCTCTAAAGCTCTAGGCACCTCCAGTTGCATAAATCTCCCACTGGCAGCTGAATCCAAAAGACACCTAGACTCATTACCCAGGCCATTATAGAACTGCTGAACCAGGAACCAGTCCTCCAAACCATGGTGTGGGCACTCTCTTTGCAAGTCCTTGAATCTTTCCCAAACCTCGAACAAACTCTCATCTGCTTGTTGAGAGATACCTAATATCTGTCCCCTTAGACGAGCTGTCTTCTCAGGTGGGAAATATTTAACATAGAAAGCAAGGGCCAAAGAATTCCAATCGGTGATTTTCATAGTTGCGCGGTTGAGACTATTAATCCATAGCTTTGCCTTCCCACTCAATAAAAATGGAAAGAGTATCTCCATAGTATGCTCCGGTGTTAAATTCTTCTACTTAATGGTGGCACAATACTGAATGAAAGATTGAATATGGAGATTAGGATCTTCACCCTTTTCCCCACCGAATTGGTGTCTCTCGATCATGTTTATCAGCTGGGGTTCGATCTTGAAATTCTCGACCGCAATGGAAGGCATGATTGCCTTGGGAAGCATAGACAGACTTGGTTTAGAGTAGTCTGTAAGCCTTGGCACAAGTGGGGGTGGCGGTGGTGGTGCTTGGTCACCCATCTCTGAATCTGTATGGAATAGATTGCTAATTAGATAGTAGGATTCAGAGTCAGAATAGTCTCTCAACTGTTTAACGAATCTACGCCGTCTATGAAAGGTCCGTTCAGGTTCAGGATCGAACGAAGTCAGATCGCTGGTATGGACAGTCCTGGGCATAAACAAGCAAAAACTAGAAAACAGTCGTGAGATCTGATCTCAAGGAACGGGAGTCCCTTGAGAAGTAACAAACAATAATCTAGAAAAACAATTAATAACAGAAAATAAAACCGTGTCCCCGGCAACGGCGCCAAAATTTGACAGGCTAAATCGCACTCCTATCAAAGATAAACCTAACGTTCACCAACTAAAAATATAGCAAGGGAAGCAGGGATCGTATCCACAGGGAAACAGGTGTTCTTTCTACTATTAAATTACTAATCTAGACTACTGGTAACAAGAGTTGGAATGGTTTGTGTATTAAACTAAAACAAGTAATCAAATCGGAAAATAACAATATTAAAGGAATCTAGGGCAGCGGTTCACCATAAATGTAGACCGGGATTTGACAACGGACAATAACAATCAATTAACAATCATAACTAGGAAAATATGCATCTCTCGAATCTTATGAATTCCTTAGGATAGAACAACTAGCGGGCTCTCGCTACGTACTAGAAATAATTCCTATCTAATAGCCACAGACCAAAAACATCAGATTTATACCTCTCGGCGCATAATCTAAGATTAATCAAACTCAAATAAAAATAGTCCGGCCGAACAGAATTGACGAGCAATAATAATAAGCTATAGAAATTATAACCAATCAATCAATAATCAAGTCCACATATAATCCCAATCATGCATTCCTGGATCCCCTAAACCCTAGAAATTAAACTACTCACTCATGATAATAAATAACAAAGCAATTAACATAATGGAAAACATGATTTAAGCAATAAACTAAATTAGAACAAGAAGCAATACCTAATTGAAGAACAGTGAATAATGAAAGCTTGAATTTTTGATCGAAAATAAAACTAAGTATTGGAACAAATTTGAGAGAATAATAAGCTAAGGAAATAAACTAAGGTTTTAAAACTAAACTAAAAGGTGTCCTCCAAAAATAAACAAAGTTAACTTATATAGTTTTCCTAAAGTAAATCTTAAAAACGGAAAAGAAACCACGCGAAGAAGCTGCAGAGGTTGGCGTCGCCCGATCGGGCGAAGTGCTCGATAGTCGGCCCGATCGGGCCAAATTCCGCCCGATCGGGCGGTTTGCGAAGAGTCAGTATTTGCCTCCTGATGGGCGCCCGATGCGGACCGGGCGCGTGTTGATGGCTGCAATTGTCATACAGGACATTCAATTGAGAAACAAGGAACAACATTCAATCATCACGAATAATAAGGTAGAATAAAAGAAGAAAACATTCCCCTTGCGTCCCAAAATGAACTCTTGATCCTTTGAATAATCCAAAATCTAACTTTTATTCCTCAAAAGAGTATTAATAACAATTTCCAAACCATAATAATACCTGTCCTCAAAATAAAATAAAGGTTCTAAGATATAAACATAAACTATTGTTGGCGAATTATGGAGTTCTCAAATTGGAAACGAATACTTTAACTTTTATTGCTAACTCTATAAAGGTTTAGTACATCCTTGAAAAGAATGACGAAGTTTCCTTCTATTGCTTTAACTTTAAACTGATGTAGCTTTGCTACTTATCATTTAACATATTAAAGAACTAACTAACTATTACAACTTCAAATATTTAAGACATCTTGCCTATCTGTTCTTTCCTTGGAAACTTGTTCTCAGTATTCATCGAACTCTTCTTCTGGGTCTGAGTCTTCTTCTATGCCTTCAACTTGATAGATTCACTTGTCATTTCACCATCAGCTTCAGGCTCCACATCTGAATCACTAGAGATCTCAATGGTAGACTCATGGACCTCTGGGTTAGGGTTTTCTGCCTCAATCCCTACATTCTCATTCTCAACGGCTACATTATTTCCTTCTAGGTCGTTGTTTACACCAACTCCCATAGGCTCCTCAATAAATGCGTCCCAAGCATGAATCCCTATGTCTTTACCCTCCTTGAAACTACTTTCTACCGCTTCATCTCAAAAAGTTTACATGATAAATATGATTCAATTTTTTAGGCCAAGCCATTTGATTCAGATCCTTTCACTAATCTAAGCCTTTTGCAAGAACCAATAAACATTTCCCAAGGAACATCTCCAACCAACATCCAATCTCCATCTTTGTCTTCATAAGTTTGTTCATACTCTATACCATTAAATTTGAACATGGCTTCTAAGGCCCTTAGGAGTTCCTTGTAATCTTTGTATTGTTTTAGATCTATCTTTCTTAGATAAGGTGCTCCATCCATGCTAACCTTCACGTACATCCTCGTGGATTCATCTTGTGATTTTTTCGCTTCAAGGAAATTTTTCCTGTATGATCTAATTGGAGGCCATCCAATTGCTTGAACCCTAAAAAATTATGAGTAAGAAGATCAATTAGTATCATATACAAATTCATTATTCTAATTAATAAGGAAATTAATTTTGTAAAAATCAAGTGAACAGAACACGATTTGAATCTTAATATGATCTACTTACTTTGATTGTTGTGGAATTAGGTAGTCGTCATGGCAATCTTCAACACCAGAAGTAGATTCCTCACTAATATCCGAAAATGATCTTTTCTTCTCAGATCCATTAGTTCCAGGTAACCCTAATCTCAACTCTGTGTCATTAAGATAACTCGAGTTTTCATTACTCCGTCCCATTGATGACGATGGATTAATGATTTATAGAAGGAAAAACAAGGTTAATGATCACTAATCAAAGTTTGCAAACAAGGTTGATGATCACTAATCAAAGTTTGCAAATCTAGTGAGCGTTAGATTGCAAATTGTTTTTGTATGTATGTTATTATGAAAGTTCTTTTTTGATGAGAAGATGCATAGAACTAAGGTTATATATATATAGACATGGAATTTATTATATAATTAAAACTGGGTCTACTTTGAGCACGTGCATTGGAAGACAGGGGTTATCAACTCATTAGTTACTTGTCTCTCAACTGCACATGCCCTTGTTTATTGCAACTTTTGGCATGTAGAGTAAAACTCACCTCCAATTTTATTTAAAGGGATGGTTATTTTTCTTAATTACATCTATTATTAAATATTTAAATAAATGACAAATAATACAATATGCTATTTTGCTATTTAAAGGTTAAAGTCATCAAAAATGGGAGAAGGTAGCGATCGGTAATATAATGATGTTGAAAAGATAGTAGTAATTCAGAACTGGTTTTCACAAATGTGGTAATTGACAAAGTCACTAGTTTGCTAGGTAGTAAGTCACAAATTTTTGTTCTAATTTTCATGTTCAGATACGAGTCATTTCAGTTTGGATCTTAGTTTATGAAAAAGATATCTATATAATAATTAGTCCATGTCAGATCCGATTATGGATTTATACACATACACCTAGCTAGTTATGCATACTCCGCATCACATGATATTTATATCGTCTACACTAATTATATTATCCTCAATGCCTAATCTCGGTGTTAATATATAGTACTCGCACACTGAGCAAATTATCCAATTTGGCTCAAATTAATACGGATCCAAACAAGTACGTTTAATCTAAAATTAATATAACTAATACGAAGTTTTAAACTACACCCATAACTAAGGATTTCATAACTGGCGTGAATGTGCCCAAGTTTACCCAATCGAAGGACCGCTAATTTTTTTAATTATACATACACAATCGGTTGTATCTTATACAGTATAAGATGCAACCAATGTTTTATACGTAGTACGTGGTATTATATGTTAATTCATGCCCATTGAAATTTAATTTTAATCTTAAATGTGCTCTACTTTTTAGCTATAAACTCATTACACCTAATTATCTATTTTGGCCCAAACACTACATGAAATTGTACCATTAACGACGGAAAATTCCGTCGTTAAAAGGCCAACAATTGTTGATTAATGACGGGATTTCCTGTCGCGAACCCATCATAAAAAGGGGCCGTCGTTAATGGAAAATTCCTTCATTAACCCGTCGTCAAAGACATTTGCGACGGTTGTTCCCGTCTTTGTTTGGTTGTTAACCCCGTCGCAAAAGACTTTTTGACCCGTCGTAATTAGATTGTCATTAAAAATACAAATTCTTGTAGTTAAATTAAGATCCATACAAGTAGTCTCAACAGTTAATAGGATCCATATTAATCTACACCAAAAAAAAAAGAGTATATAACAGGCGATTTTTTTTTTATCCCAACTCCATGGAAGAGAATTTTTTAATCATGCATATATATATACCCCAACCGGTTATATCTTAATTATACGGAGAATTACTCTTTTCTATTACTTCGTACTACGTATATTTTATTCAAGTTTTATGTGTATCGTTATTCGACGCCCGTGTACGCTAATATCGCTCATTTTTTAAACTTAAAAGTACATTTTTGCCCGTATGAAAAAGTTACCCCCTCCCTTCATCTTTTTCACCCCCTCCCGCTCTGACCGTCCTCTATGTTTCCTTGACGGAAATCATAAATTCCGGCGACAATTTTTTTACATCTCCGTTGGCAAACTCCTTAACTCATATGGCTACCACCTAAACTCGCCGGAAAAATTGTTGTTATTTTCATATATTACCGCAACATTAAGTTTGTTCATAATTTATCAATGAAGTTGGAGGTGGAGCTCATGGGGAACAACGGAGGTCGACGGAGCAATAATGTAGAAGGTAAAATTGTTTTTTGTTTTTTTACTAAGGAAAAGCGGCGCATAGTTATTTCTTGGTGGACATGGGAGCCGCGCACGGATATTGCTTGGCACCCATGTCTACCAAGCAGATCTTGTGCGCGGCAGCCATGTCGGCCAAGCACAAGATCTGCTTAGTGGACATGGGAGCCAATTAGCAATATCCGTGCGCGGCTCCCATGTCCACCAAGCAATAATTGTGCGCATGTTAATTTTTTTTTCTTTTTAATTATTTTTTACGTAAAACTGGTCGGGTGGCCGGTGTGAAGGATGGAGGGAGGTCGGGGTGAAGGTGGATGGCGTGAAGGATGGTGGGAGGCCGACGTGGAGGGTGGAAGGAGGCGAAGAGCAGAGGTGAAGGAGGGAGGGGGTGAAAGGGGTAAATTCGTACTTTCACGTAATAAATGAGGCCGTTTTTAACGGATTAGGGCGTCGAATAAAAATACCCAAAATTTATAGGTCACGGGTTCGAATCCCCCCTCTTATCTTTTGTAGTTTGTATATTCCTTGTAACTCAACTTGCATTATAATAAAAAAATAAATTTTAATTTTAATCTTAAATGTGTGTGGCCGGTCTAGTTCCTCGTTTCATTTACAAACTAGTTTTATGGCTCGGCCGATCGATGCCCTGGCCGGGTTACAACATAAACTTTATCTTTTGTTTCGGCATTTATTAGTATTTTATATTGAACATTTAACATATAATATTGAATAGCTTAATGGTTAAAGCTTTCGTATTTTATTCATGATGTCTCAAGTTCAAGCCTTATGGAGAACACTTTTTCAAATCTATACTTAATATATTAAAAGGTGTTTATGAGAACGTATATGTGTCACGTAAGCCTCCCCTTATTACGCCACGTCGCCACTAATAAGCATCATGGCAAGTCATTGATAATCAAAAAGCATGTAACAAGGATCGAACACCGAATCTCATGAATTAAAAGCTTTCGTATTTTATTCATGATGTCTCAAGTTCAAGCCTTATGGAGAACACTTTTTCAAATCTATACTAATATATTAAAAGGCGTTTATGAGAATGTATATGTGCCACGTAAGCATCCTCTTATTACGCCACGCCACCACTAATAAGCATCATGATAAATCATTGACAACCAAAAAGTATGTAGCAAGAATCGACTACCGAACATCATGAATTAAAAGCTACTCTTCCTACAATCTTAACTAGCTACAATGTATGTTATATATTTCCATGTAAATGCAAAATATAATTTTTTTAATGAGTAGTAATAAACTAAAGAAAAATGAAAAAACGGGAATAATTAAATTACTAAACTTATAAATGTATAATTTTTCCCTTTCCATTTTAAGCTTAAAAAAATTGGCGAAATGAAGTTGAATTATGAGTATAGAAGAGAACATTGACGCGCGTATAATATTCAACTAATCAAAAAGAAGAAGAATCAACTTTGTTATGATTTTCGGCTGTGTGGCTTAGATTAGAAGGTTGTTGATCTCCGTTGATCTTGCGTCACCACGATAATCCGTTAATGACACCGCCTATATGGGCACATATTTACAAAAAGTAAACCCTACTAAAGTAGAACCTGAAGCAACGCCTGGGCCATACCCTAGTTTTTAAATGAAAGTTGATGGAATGAAATGATTGAAGGAAAGTGTCACGCGACATATATGCATTTTTAAAAACGTCTTTTAATATATTAGTATAAATAAATTAAACTTATCCATGGCTAAATTAAAGAAAATACACATAATAGTAATTAATAATAACTCCTACCAAAATAAAGTCATAATCATCATTAAGAGTAATATAACAAAAGGTCTTGCGCGCACAAGGTGTACAATAAATTTATTGTACACCAAGATAACTTTTGTGCAGTTTTTTTGTAACTTTAACCTATTTTTTTGTAACTTTTATATTATAAAAATAAAAAGTTGATAGATAAACATTTTAAAGGGTTAAATGATTAATTTATACATTATTAGGGATTTGGAAGAAATAATTTTGATTCAAATGAAAAAAATTATCATTAAAAAATAGATAACTTTTACACATATAAATGTAACTTTTAATCATTTTGAGTCAACTTTTATTTCGGTGTACAATATTTATTGTACACCCATTATAAATAAGAATTTGTGGTAACATAATTAGTATCGTTACATTTACCGACAATTGAAAGCAGGAAATCTCAAGTGCATGTACTTAGAGATAAGGGTAGTAGTTGTAACGTAGCCGTGTAGGTCACTATATCTCCAATATTAGGGACAAGCTTAGGACATACGTTAATGAAACCCTATATTTTTAATTAATAAAAACCCTAAATTGGGTGGTCAAGATTGATTTTTGAACCCTAAGAGGAGTAATAAGGACCGTTTGATTAAATTGGATGGTGGTGGTTGGGAGAACTATCCCACATGAAATTGCCCTTAAAAATCTTGCATTAACAGCATAAAGATTTGGACCGTTTATTTGACACCCATGACTTTGGGTCGGAGGACGCGGTGGATCATGCGGATATGATCATATTTCCGTTGATATGTGTTATGGAAACAAATCAACAATCGTATTATTCTTGTCATAATGAGTTGTGTGTGTATATGTGAGTCATCGGTCGTGTTTTTCTTGTTAAAATGAGTTGTGAGCGTATGATCGAGGCCATTTTGTGTTTGCACTTTGCAGGGTGGAATGACGATATCTATTTTAACACGGGTGTAATGTTACCGTACGTCTAACATCTAGGTATAATCTAAAAAGATATAGTAGAGATCATTTTTACTTTGCTTATAGTGAAAACTTCTAGGAGGGAGTCATCAGTTTGATGTTTAGTTATTGCATGATGCATACATTGGCAAAAAATTAACGTCGTAATTACCTATTTGTGTATTTCATTGCAATAGTATGAAATATGAACCATTTAAGGGTAAGTAAAGGAAGATAATTGACCGATTACCAAATGCGGAGTAGAAAACACGAGAAAACAAGGAGTACATGTTTTTTCTCGGTAGTTTTAATTCTTTACGGAAAGATAGAGCGATCAAATAATTAGATCAAATCAAGTCCCACCAAAATACGTTCCTACATACAGTATATATTATCCGCATTTCTTACTTGTGAATGAAGTTATAATATTATTGATATTGATATAATGATACAGAAAATAAAAACTAAAAATCAAAAAAGTATTTGATTAACATTATTAATAAAGTTTGGTCCAAGAAATAATGGAGTTTAAAGCCAACTCTAGAGACCAAAAGTAGTGATAAACAAGAGCATGTGCAGTTGAGAGACAAGTAACTAATGACTCGCTAAGCTTTGTCTTCCAATCAGAATGCTAAGTACACCAAACGTGCATACTCAATTAAAACTAGACCCACCTTTTATATAATTCGACCTCTCTATATATAACCTATAGTTT
Source organism: Spinacia oleracea (assembly GCF_020520425.1). Classification (NCBI taxonomy): domain Eukaryota; kingdom Viridiplantae; phylum Streptophyta; class Magnoliopsida; order Caryophyllales; family Amaranthaceae; genus Spinacia; species Spinacia oleracea. The sequence goes on along the minus strand of NC_079490.1, from coordinate 36,981,403 downwards.
TGTGTATCTTTTCATCAAAATACACTTTCATAAACTAATCTACAATTAGCATATATTCTAACAAGATTTTGCAAACTCTGCTTATTGATCATTCAAATTTTCCTAACAATGGAAAGGAGCAACGGAAACTCGAGTTCTCATGAAGATACCGAATTGAGATTAGGGTTACCGGGAACTAATGGATCTGAGAAGAAACGATTGTTTTCTGAAATGAATGAGGAGTCTACTTCTGGTGTAGAAGATTGCCATGACAACATCCTAATTCCACAACCAAAGTAAGTTGATTGATTACATTTTTATGATTTAAATAATTATGTTTGGTTGACTTGATTTTTATTGAATACTATGGATTTGATTTCTATATTAAACTAATTAAATTTTGTTATCTATTAATTTTTTAGGGTTCAAGCAATCGGATGGCCTCCAATTAGATCTTACCGGAAAAATTGCCTTCAAGTCACAAAATCACAAGAAGAACGCACAAGAATGTACGTGAAGGTTAGCGTGGACGGAGCTCCTTATCTAAGAAAGATAGATCTAAAACAATACAAAGATTACAAGGAACTCCTAAGGGCCTTAGAAGCCATGTTCAAATTTAATGGTATAGAGTATGAACAAACTTATGAAGACAAAGATGGAGATTGGATGTTGGTTGGAGATGTTCCTTGGGAAATGTTTATTGGTTCTTGCAAAAGGCTTAGATTAGTGAAAGGATCTGAATCAAATGGCTTGGCCTAAAAAATTGAATCATATTTATCATGTAAACTTTTTGAGATGAATATTGTGAATATGTATACAATATACTCTTGGATTACAGAGCTCAAATGTTAAAGTTTAACAGAAGGTTTAGCCTTAACAATTCTGAGCACGGCCATGCATTTTACAGTGTCTAACTCTCCGAGAGGCCTTGTTACACAACAACACCATATCCTATCAAAGATAAGAGGACAATCCATTCTTGCAATCTATGAACACCCACTTTGATTCATAGTACGCCCAATAACTGCTTTTATAGCCTCCTTTTACGGTGCGACGTTTAGCTAGCATCAAAGCGAACTAATTCTCAAACGAGCAGACATAATCGCTCATGTTCCGAGGAACGGTTTCTAATCACCATTTATGAGAACTACCTATGACATGACTTTAATCTCTTAAAGTGTTCTCATGGTCAATCCGATACAAGATTCAATAAGTATCTATGCAAAAGGTTCTGACATCCAGTCACTCTAGTTCAAGAAACAGAACTAAAAAATCTACTTGCAATCTAATCTTCATTAGTCATTGGTCGTCCACCTTTCAATGACCTGGATTAGGGATCCTTTGTGACTTCAATATTCAAGTTCACTTATGGGTGTTTCTTTGTCGAAAAATCCATCTTGACATCCCATTTGAATAATTTGAATCACATGGACTTATCATTTAATACTAAACCAAAATTAAATGAATATGAAATAATAAATTTCATAAATGATAAATGTTTAAACCAAATGCTTACCAATTTCTGGGCCTCAAACCCAAAATCAAGCATTTAATGTTTTACAGATATAGGCCTTTCACCCAATACTTAAAACATTCATGGAACTCAAACTTGATTCCATTTCTGCATATGTATGTTGTGTCTCATTCAATGCAGAGGTTTAGTTTATCATACTTTGCTATTCTTAGCATCCCTTTTCTCGAAAGCCTTTCGATGTAAGATGAAAAGATCTTTGAATATGTTTATAGAATGATCTAGTCTTTTATTGCTGTTAGAATGATTCTCATATTCAAAATAGAAAATTATCCAGATAGCAGACTTGTGATCAACCTGAGTTCATTGAAGAACTTCCCCTAAAAACAATTCCCTTTTATTTCTTCTTAGGCAACAATGAATTCATTTTAATTATGTAGAATTTCAAATGATGCTTCCCTTTTGGAATGCTCCAACCAGTTCACATAGATGTGGGAGATACATCTTTCAACTGAGAACTTGGAAACTAATCATTGATTCAGTTTCCCATGCATCACATATGGTTTAGAACCTATGTAACCACCTTTTAATCACGACACCTAATTGCCCGTGTATGTTTGTGGTTTGCCTAACAACAAGATTCAACTTTTGCTTAGGCAAATGCATGTAGCATCAAAACTTTAGTTAATCTTCACTTCCTCTTATCAAGTGCTCATCCTACATATCCAAATGTATTGGATGTTCTTGATACTGTTCCAATGATCTTTGATCCAGATCAATAGAGATTGGTATAAACTCGTCACGATCTAATGTTCACGAGTTATCTTGGCGATCTATATATCACATCATACATGATTGATTGTAATGCAAAAACCATTCGCATTTTAAAATCTATCCATGTAACTTTTAGTTTTATTCTGTTTCAAGAGATACTGAATCTTGCTAAAATCTTGGCATTGCCATGTGACATAAGGTTTAAGCATTCATAACTTAGACTTACTCATATGGGTTGAGAGTCTCTTTTGAGTCTCTCTATTGTGTTTGATTTAGTAATTACTTTTACAGAATCCAAACAACGCTTTAGATCCTATCCAATAGATCTTTAACCCAGTATGTTCTAAGTTTCGCCATGGTTCTAATATTGACATATACTTTCAAATCTAACCATTTAGAATTTGAATATCATTTTCAATAGAGAGATATGTATCTCATATATAGAACCAATAAACATGACTTAGCTCCCAGTAAACTCCTCATCTACAAGATGATCCATATTTTCATAAAGCTATGATTTCTCAATAGCCTTTTAGACAAATATGGTCCGATTCCCACTTGCATGCTTTAATCTACGAATAGATTTCTTAAGCTTGCTCTTTTATCTAGCACCCAAAACTTTTACATTGTGTGATGTACTCAATTCCTTTCTAAAAGTCCAGTTGAGTAAGGTGTTTCTTTTTCCAATTTCCATATTTCCATATGCAATGATTGCTAGATTTATCCAAAATAGTTCAAGCATTCCGACTTGGTGAAAAAGATTTCAACATTATCAATGTTGTGAAGTTGTTTACAATCTTTAACCACCAATCTAGCTTCTCTTTTGTATGTGTATACAATATCATCTCTATATGTTTTGAAAACATGTTTGCAACCAATGGGAGTAAACCCTTTATGCAAATCAACGTTGTATGTTTAGAAAACATGTTTGCAACCAATGAGAGTGAACCCTTTATGCAAATCAACGTTCTATGTTTAGAAAACATGTTTGCAACTAATGGGAGTGAACCCTTTATGAAAATCAACCAAATCATAGATTTGATTCTTTAAGATGAAGATATTTCGGATAAAAAGGGACTCAAACCATTTTTGTATGGCCTCGAACCATACTTATGTTTCTGATGGCCTCAAACCATACTTGGGAATTTTTAATTCGTTGTAGCTAACCTGTAAGTCGTATGTTCTTGAAGCACTTTCCAAAGTCTTCATAGTTTTCATTCCTCAAGATATCTATGTATCTATCTTGGTTGAATTCTATTCCTTATACGATTTACCTAGGTATTGAACATCAAACGTTAGTGTCTATAAAGACATTACTCAAGTCCTTTGAGTATTACGATTCTCATGAAGCACTTCTAAAGTCTTCCTGAAGCTCTTCCAAAGGCCTCTAAGTGCGGAGCTTTTCCAAAGACTCCAAAGTATCCTACATTTGTTTGTTGCTTGACTCGAAGTTCATTCGAGGTCACTTTTCTCCCACTTGCCTTTTTGGAAATATGATGGTTTCCTAAAAGACATTATCTCAAGTAACAACCATATGTTCTCAGATTTGTGGTAGAATCAATACCTTTTGTTTCTATGAGTCGCTCATAAAGAAACATATATCTATCCTTGAGTTTGTTTGATGTAAACACTAACTCCCACTAGGTTTGACAACCCTAGATATATATATGTACTGAAAAGATGTACTGAACCGAAGTTCAATCCTTATGACATCTTATTCTTAGCTCTGAAAACTTTGTTTAGTGTGATAGTCACTTGAGAGTATCATTTAGAAACTATATAGGAAAATAGTCGTGATTATCGTTAAACGAAATAGATTCCGATTTCTCCATTTGGACATACCATATTCTTATAGAGCTTCGATTGTTATAATGCCATATAAACAATCTAGATAATCTTTCTTGGCTCATGCAAACATCACCTTGACCTAGCTTAGATGTTCCAAATTTCTCGCCAAGTTGATTTTATACCCTTTTGTGAATCGCATTGAAGCATTTCACATATTTCACGTTGAGTAAATATAGCCATATTTCTCAAATTCTTGTGAAATAGGTAAGTCATAAAATCCATCTTTGGCCCATGAACTTTATTGTCTAGAAACTTCTAACAATAGTCCATTCCGATGTCATGTTCAACAAGCAAGACTCACGTGTCTTAATTAACCAACTTTCAGAAATCCATGCCATCGAATCTTAGAATGTTGACTTGTTGATATGGTCGTATGACATGGCCAAAGATATGTGGAACACAAATCAAAATGTTTGATTTGAACCTTCTGAAGTTTGAGTGCGAAGAGATTCGTTTGTTTATTAATCAATCATATGACTCAACCCTTAAATGACCATTTCATTCAAATAAACACTCAACGAATGTTTTTGTTTACTTTGAATGTGAGTTCTTCCGTTGTCCAAACAGAAATTGATTATGATGATTAACGGAACATAATACCATTAAGTTCCAGCCTTTAGAAGGACTTTAAAACAAACATGATGACCCTACAATTAATGTAGCACAACTTTGCTTCATTTCCCACTTGTAGGTCAATACCCAGACTTAGCTCCCGGAATTTGAGTTCTTAACAAGAGTTAGAACCTCAAGCGGTAATCTAATACCATAGGAGTTTATTTCCTAAAGGTAGAAATAGAATATCTAAATTCATTTCTTTTGTTCCCCTTTTCTATCCTTTCTAGCACGTTTTCTTATAGTCCAAAAGATTTTACTCTTTTCTTGATCTTCTTACTTTGTTATGCTTACAAAGTCCCTTTCTTTTATTCACTTTGAATGACCTCATCCAATGAGTCTTAGTTCATTATCGAATCAAAAGAAAATTGGTTGTTAACCATTGGTTAGACATGAGTCTTTAACTCAATATTTCATTAATCCAAAACTACCCAATATTCTGAATATATGAGGTCCAATTAGTCTACAATTCAAATTTTAGTTTGAAAACAACCATGAAGATCACTATAAGAAAATAGCATTCAAGATACGCTCTCACTCTCCTTTTCTTTGAGAATCGCTCTCAAAATTAGTTACCAATCGATCGAGGAAATGTTGCAGTTCTATTATCCGAGCGCAATAAAGTTGAAGATTTACGATTCTACGAAATGAACTAGCAAAGAAAACATTCATCATACTTTAATAACTTAAAATAAAAGCATTCATGCAATCATCATAGCTATTAAACATTTCATTCATGCATAAATAAAACATGGTCCAAAAATGAATGAAACGATTCCAAGACCCTAAAAGTCCTAAATCCTTAAGGAGCTTTGGCATGTCATAAGTAGTTTAAGATTCTAGGTAAGCAAAACCTATTGCTAGTAATCTCCAAATTACTCTTGGTCAATAAATTAATACCATAATTATCCCATTGCCACAACATAATGCCATTGTTGTTTGAGTTGAAACCACAATCAACGTGCTCCTTTGGGACGTCTTACCACCTAAGTCAACTAAAATAGCACCTCGCTTTGGCGGAAGCCTACTACCTTAGATCCTTAGATTTTTGTAAGTGCTTGATTTGGAAGGCAATTTTTAAACTCAATATTACTTTGGACCTAGTTGTTTCTATGTTGTTTCGATTATTTAGTGAACTTAATCTAATCGAGTCATACGAAATAACCTATTCATGCAAAGCATACATACATACATTCAAGCATAATATATATCAAAATGCATAAATAGTTGGCGAACTTGTATGGCCCAAAACATCTTGTCTTGAAGCATCCAATCTTCATCACCATCTTGTTAGCTTGGCATTGTTTTGAATCTTCGTTCAAATGCTAACTTAAAGTTCTAAACTTAGAAATACTTGAAAATAATAAAATTACATCAAAATTTCCATGGTTCGCAGACCGTATTTAACTATCCTAAATGGCCATACTAGTCACTTGGAGTACCTGCATTACATAAAATATACATTCTATGCATTCACCAATTCGTATGCTAAAACGAATGGCCCATATAATTATGCAAGTATTTACGTGAATTAATTAAAATTCACGTTCACATAAACGCGTCCTAAAAGATAATCAATTTCCAAATTATTAATCCTTAGACTTTATTCTAATTAAAATTGAATTTAATTAAAATAATGCGACCTACGAAAATAATTAAAATAATTATTTCATTTTAATTTCATTTAGTGGCTCCCACTCAAACCAATAATTATTCCGGATAATTAATTATAAAATATTAAATTAAAACTCGCGGCCCGACCCAAGTAAATAAAATATTAAATTAAATATCCCGTTAGCCCAAATTAATGCAAACATGCGAAGCCCAACGAAATAAACAATTTTCAAGGAAAAGGGTCCAAGTGCACGGTTGGGCTAGGCTTGCGCCCAGCCCATTGCGCCCTTGTGTGGCCTACGAGGCACACGAGCAAGCTCGCATACCCCGCAGCCTATGCGCGCGCGTGCCCACAGCTCGTCGCTGCCCTGCGCGCTCGTCGTGCTCATCGCAGCGCTGCACGTCGCAGGCCTTGTGCCTTGCTTCGCCGCAGCACTCGCAAGCCAAGGCGCTGCGTTGCTTGCCCTTTCCTCGCCCAGTGCGCGCGCAGCACGTAGCTCGCTTGCTGCTGCCCGCGTCGCTGCGGCTCGACACTCGCATGGTAGCCCGCATGGCTCGTCGAGCCACACGCCCACCACACACTCCTGTTCATGCCTACGGACCAACTTAATTAAAAAAAAATTAATTTCACGAACTTTTCATTAATGTTATTTTTCATAAAAAAAGTTAGGATTTTTATGTTCGAAAAACAACGGTTTTTACGATTTAATAAACTTAACGATAATCCAATTTCGTAAAATATTAAATCAAGGCTAACATTATTCAAATTTTCAAGAACGAACGAATCAACTAAAACATTTGAACTTTTAAATAATAAAATATAAAACTTTAAATTGTTCTTTAAACATTTAAATTTCAGATTTTAATAATTAGGTTTAAGTGCGATTAAAATTAATGAAATCATTCAAAATTTTAATCCAATAATTTTTAAAATTAGCCACTGACCCATGAAATTATATTCCCTTTCCCAATTAACCGAATTATTAGACCTAAATTATTAAAAAAATCAATTAAGGATCTAAATTTTACGAATTGGGGAAAAGCAAAATTAGGGTTTACACTTATCGGAAACATCTGAAATTTTTACCATGGATCAAGAATATACCCAGTGACATCGTGTCAAAATTTCAAGAAATTCCGAGTAGTTTAGGTTGACCTTTTAATTGAATTACTTTCCGACACTTTTAATTTTTATTAAAAAATTAACAAAAACGCCGAAAAACCGACACTTCGAGGCCTGTTTTTGCAATTCCATTCTCATGAGTTGATCTTAGAAAATAGTTTTCAATCAGATTAGGGTTTGAAAAGTCGAAAAAACGAATCTTTTTCATTTCGGAACAGCTTATGCGATTAATCCAATAATCCAATAAAAAATCCGAAAAAATGAACAAAAATTCTGAAATTTCGACAGTAGAAAAAACAAATAAAACATGCTAAAAAATTCTTTGAATACATAAGACTCTGATACCACTTTAGGGGAATACAGTTAAACATAGTAACATGTGCGAAAACAATCCCCAAAGCCAGGAAGCAGTATAAAGCACAGATTAAGCATACTTACGTTTGAAGCGTGTTTTCCTCAATAATCTGTCAACGAACACGAACTTAGAACTCCACTTGTCGTTCCTCTACTTGATTCACCGACACGATTAGATCCGTCTTGATAATCGTAGCTTAGACAATTGATCAAGAGAGTTTGCTTTTGGGAAGAACTCACTTTGGAGGCACAGAGAGAATTAGGGTTCTCTGAGTCTCTAGGGTTTGAGTATGACTGATTTGTGTTATGGAAAACATGGGTTAGAAGGTTATTAGAATAACCTTGCTAACCGGCCATGCCACAAGGGCCACGACCGGCCAACAAGCCCACGCAACACACACGAGCACGCAGCGTGCTGGGCCGTGGGCTCCGCGCAGCTGCTGCTGTGTTGTTGCCTTGGCCCGCGCGCACACATGCGCAGTTGCTCGGCCATGGGCCAGCGTTGCCGTGTTTGCTTTGCTTGCGTGCCGAGCACCCATGGGCCTTGAGTGCCTCACGCACTCGGCTCGTGGGCCGCTCTTCGTATTTGCGACTTAATATCGTTCCGGATATTATTTATCGTTTCGTATACGACGAATCACCGTCGTACGATACGATTTATTCGTTTCGCCTAGCTTACGAATATTTGCGATACGATATACGATTCCGATGCAAGGTCGTATCGTATAATACGTTTTCCAATACTAATTCCCGAAAAGCTATTAAATGAATTTCCGATTCATTTAATCCGGTGATCTGTTACGTGTCATTGGTGTGAACTTGTAGGTTCAGTCAAGAGTAAGCTGTGAGTTTAATATTCATTAGAACTCACTGATCGGAAGCATTGCTCCAGCTAGCTGTTCCGATCACTTGATCTCACTGAATTAATTGTTCGCAATTAATCTGAAACTTGGTATTAGACTTAATGCACCTTGGGTGAAGGACATATTTCCTTCAATAGTCACATAGAATAGGAGAAAACGACTTAATCACAAGTGCTTAGGTATTGTCACCCTAACTAGACAAAACCTCTATTAGGAATTATAACGTATATAGAATTCCTAGTTTATGTAAAGTTTCCTATTTTTAATAGGTTTATGTGTTAGGGGTTGGTGTGGTGTTAGGGTTGTGTAACCGTGCATTATATATACGTGAATAATAATATACAAAAGGCTAACTCGTTTTCTCAACTAATAATAATAGTTTATGTGGTGTTAAGATAATTAGGATTTTAATATCCTAATATTAGTAGTATTAGAATTTGAAGAAAATATGTCCTTGCTCCAAGTTTGCATTTAATGCGAAGTCTAATAAATGCGGTTTAGATTAATTAAACAAGTTAATTATCTAGTGAGATCAAGTGATTGGAATTCCTAGCTGGAGGTCGCTTCAGATCAAGTGGAATTAATATTAGTAATGCCACAACTTACTCTTGACTGAATCCGTCGTGTAACGCGAATAGTATGTGAACGGATCAAGTATTTAGGGGAATATAATATTCAGTAAATACTCTAATAACTGGAGAATCAGAAATGATTGATGTTGGTATCAGTGGGAGATAAACAAATCATCAAAAGGCAAAGTCGAGAATATTATCAGAAATAAAAATATTGTCTCAGAAATATTGCTGAAAACGGAAATATTATTCAAATCGAAAATATTACCGGAAATGGAATTATTGTCGCAATACCAAAAACATTACAGGAAACCATAATATTGTTCGAATCGAAAATATTACCGGAATCGGAAAACGAATAGGAATGCGAATCTCAATCCATGATCCGGAAGCACGGGAAAAGGGACCATGCATCACAACCCTTGGACGAGGTAAGCCCACGAGATCGCTGCCAGGCAAGCCCATGGGCATTCCATACGAGAAGCTTGCGCCAGCCAAGCGCCAATGCATGGGCCAACACGAAGCGAGCCCAGCGCCAATGTCAGGCCAACACCCACGGGGCAGCGCGCGAGCTAGCAGGCAGGCGAGCAAGCCAACCCCCCAGCCCTCCATCACGCATGGTACGTCATGCATGCCAGCGTAGCGCGCACAGTAGTGCAGCGCACCCAGCCAGCACAGTGGAACGCGAGCCCGTCGATGACTCTTTTGGGCTGCAAGTTATTCCACACACTCGGTAGGTTTAGGCTGGGACACAATGCTAGTTTCCTAATCTACTTAAATACTAGTTTCCTAAATATAATGGATTTAGGTGTTAGGGAATTCTAGAATATTCCGATGCACTATAAATTAGGGCCTTTGGCCACATTATTTATTAAGTGTTCTTAAGTGATTCAACGTGAATTATGTAATTTTTCCTATCACTTAAAGTGAGATCCCGATTATCCTTTATACCTTATATTGCAATTCTAAGCTAATCAAATTAAGGCGGATCCGAATGTACTCTGGACTACTACGGAGGGGCAATACTTGGAGTCCTAAACTTGTTCGGGTCGGGAGAAGCTAAGGGAAGGCATGCATCATTAATTGTATATTTACTCAATTATTCTAATTGATTATGTGATTTACATGGATTTTGGCAATTATGTTTTTTCCGCATGTCAATTTGATTGGTCATAATCTAACAGTGGTATCACAAGCCTCTTGTATAATTGCATAATTCAATTAAACACGAATTAAATTTTATGAATTTGCAAGGAATTTCAAGGAGTGAATTGATTTAGCATAACTAAATGCAAATTCCAAACTTTTATTAATTATATGTTCTCACGAATTTCTGTATTTTTGTCAATAATGGTCGAAATCGTAAAATTTTGTACTGAATTCCACATATAAACGGCGTTTTAAAATTTTGACCAAGAGACTATTTTTTGCCGATCCCATAATTTCCAAATTCGAAGCCTAACTATGAATTTTTGGAGGTTTATGTTTTTCGAATGCAAATTTGTAATTTTTATTGATGTTAAAATTAATATTTGCGAATTTTGTGTATAAATTTTGATTAAATAATTGACTTACTGCATATGATTAATAATTATATGAATAAATTAGTTAATTATGCTACCTAATCCGTTATTGTAAATAATTTGTTGAATTATCAAATAAATTGGATTTTGATTCGATTTTTCATAATTAATTAAGTAATTTAATTGGGATATATGTTTAAATTAAAGACCACCTAAAAATTGGTAAAGGCTGAAATTTTCATTTTTCTGAACCCTAATTTTTTATCCCAAATAGTTCATGTAATAGAAAGTTAATTAACCAACAAAGTTTTGATTTTTCGCCTAAAATTCATGAAATTTATAGTTTTATTTAATCGTCATGAATTTTGAAAAATATAAATTTTAATTTTATAAAGTATGAACGATCACGTACCTTCGTGCACGAGCAAGGTCACAAGGGCCGAGTGAATGTGTATCGTCAAAAAGAGTTGCTGCTGAGTTGATGCGCTTGCGGGCTACGAGCTAGAGAGCTCATGCCATGCGCGGCATCGCTACAGCACAAAATAGTGCAGGAGTCCGCGTGTTGTACGAGCGAAGGCTTGTGCACTATGCGCGTGCCTGTGAGGGTGTTGGTGTAGCGAGGCGGACGAGCGCTATGCGAGCGGCACAACGAGCAAGGGAGCTCGCGTACCTGTTGTGTGGTGCATGTCTACCGTGCGAGCGATGGGCCAATGGTATGTCGAGCAAGAGAGATTGTGCGCCGCCGTGCCATGCTTCCTTGCCCAGCAAGCGCTGGCGATGGCTAAGCGCAAGGGCGTATGGGCACTGCGGTGCGATGGCAAGCCTCATGCCTTGGCCATGCGCGCACAACGCTAGCATTGCTGTTGCTGCTTGCTTGGCGAGGCATGGGCGTTGCGCCCATGTGCCTGCCAGCACAGCTAAGACACTCGTACTATGGATGCCTCTAATGAGTTTTTGAAGCAAAGGCCCCTTTTTAAGGTAACATAATGTGTTGCTTCTAAAAGCCCATACATTTAGAGGCAACCATATATCCTTGCCTCAAAATATAATTAGAGAAACCCTATATTATTGCCTCAAAATAATTAGATGCATCCATTTATACTTGCCTAAAAATATAATTAGAGGCAACCATATATCTTTGCCTCAATATATAATTAGAGGCAACCACATTTTATTGCCTCGAATATAATTAGAGGCATCCGTATATTCTTGTCCCAAAATATAATTAGAGGCTAACATATATTCTTGCATCAAAATATATTTAGAGGCAAAATTAAAAGCTGATTCCAAAGACACTATACATTTAGGGGCAGCCATATAATTTTGCCTCAAAATATAATTAGAGGCAAAATAAAAAGTCGGGGGCAACCATATGGTTTTGCCTCGAAATATAATTAGAAGTAGTATAAACGGTTGTTTCTAAAACGACATACATTTAGGGGAATCCATTTAATTATGCCTCTATATATAATTAGAGGCAATATCTTATTTTTAAAATAATGATATTTAGATGAAATCTGATATTGTTTTAGAGGCGTCGAAAATAAAGATTTCCCAATTACCTCTAAAAGTCACATATATTTAGGGGTAACAATATAATTCTGCATCGAAATATAATTGAAGGAAATATCTTAATTTTCAATTAATTAAATTTATATGAAATTGAGATTGTCATGAAGGGTTTTTAGTTATTTCTTACATTTCCAAGCACGATCACCTATAAGCTTATTTTTTTTTGGTAAATAAGTAATATTATATATTAACCAAAAGAGAACCATTATTTTGTACAGGGTCAACCAAATAAAACACCCTAGGCTTTGCAACAACCTGCAAGCCCAAAACAACACAAAACTAAGCTAGCCAACCAAACTATAAAACCACAAAAACTACAAATCTCAAACCAAGTCGGTCTAAAATAGGTTTAACTGACCACACCACATGCTTCATGTAACTCTTCGTCATATTTGCAGCTACCTTCAGGCTTCAAGAAAAATAACAACAATTTTGTTTGTCAAACAGACTGCATATCACACATCAACAAAGTGGATATCAGCAGGAGAGCAACAACAGAGCACTGAGGGCAACACAACACATCCACAACAACCTAGTTATGCGACTCAGGCTTAGATTAGATACACTTAAGCAAACTAAACAAGACATACAACAGCAGAACATCAGGCAATAGATCAGTAGCTGTAGACACCTACTTTTGTCCCCATTCCCGAAAGGGAAAGGTTCGATGATGAAAGCATAAATCTCCACTTGACAACGCATCTCCTATAAAATAACGAATCTCAATCGCCCTTCTCGTTTCACCCGAAACCTGCTATTTATAGAAACCTGCTAAAAATAGTAACTGCCGTAAAAGGTAGCTTCTAAAAGTGGCAAGTCATAAAAGATAGAAACCTGTCAGAATTAGGTGTTGCACTCCAACATAAATCCTAAATGAGATAGAAAACTGCGAGAATCCTATTCCTAATATGATTCGGAAATAAGAGTTACGTATTAATTAAAATCCTAACGAGCCTAGAGTTCGTAACGGGCCCAGACGCATTCCGTCATAAAATTGATACGCACTAAAAGACTCAATTAAGTCTCAAACACTACGGATTTCAGGAATCCGAATCTGACTAAGAAAACAGCCCAGACCCTATTTTCAACGCCGGGCTCTGGGCGCCGAAATCTTCGACGCCCAGGCCTGGGCGCTGAAAATACCTGGGTACGTGTTTTTTCCTAATTCTTTGTGGATTAGAACTCTGCAATTCTATCTTTCCACGAACTCTTCCCTATAAATATAGCCCCAAATTCGACGTGAAAAGAACACACAATTCATATTCTGAGTATTGACTCCAACCCTCAGCCTAAGCCTCTCGCTGCGAAATTGTTCACGCGTTCTGTCGCAATCGATCCATAAATCGAACAGAACGTATCCTGTCCCATAATTTGAGATTTGTTAAATAAAAAGGAGAAATAGCAAAGTCAAAGTGGTTAGTTTTCTGAGAACCGTGACGCACCTCTAAAGGGTGCGTCGTAATGTGTCCCTTTTCGGTGATTTAATTGCTTTCCTCGCCCTTTTTATGAACTGTTAAACTAACTAAATCTGATTGTTCTACCACGCCTAACAAATATAATATTTTTGGGAAATTGGATTATCATGCTAGGTCCCTTAATGCTATTTAAATCAGATAATCACGATCGATCTAGTATTATATGTTGCATATTATTAAAATCAACTCAGATTAGCTTAATAGTTAACTCATGTCCCTTCAATTATTTATCCTGAGCTAGTAAGGATATCCTGCCTCTGGAGTTATCGACGAGCGAGTACTCCTCTCGGTAGTTACAGTCCCCCGAACCCTCAATCTCTACCTTGCGGGTGTATGTTGAGAGATCCCCACACCAGGGATCACAAGGGAACCTACGGCCGTCGTGGTCAAACATAATTGCACTCCCTTTATGTCACGATAACCGGGTTTTGTCAGTTTTTCTCATTGTTGTTAAAAACTGAATGGCGACTCCTATATTACTAGTCAATTGGGTGTAAACTTACAGGAAATCCAATTACACTTGATTGAATAAAAAAGAATCGTCACACCCACGAGGGACGAGGTCACGCATTAGCCTCGTGCTTTTTCGACCCCCTCAAAGTGGCGACTCCACTGGGGATAGTGAAGGAAATACTTGTGCTTGTAGGTAATCAAAATAGCCGAAGGGTGAAACGATCCTACCCCGCGTTTATTTCCCCATCAAGTTGGGACGACCTGAAAATCAGCATATTAATGTGAACAGGCAGAACAGCATAACGAATCTCGGCTCCCTCGGGAGTTGAGACTAAGGATACCTTTTTTCGCCAATAGGGGGGTGCATACGCCGCACATGTTGCCCACTCGGTACTTGTGCAGGTAGTACACCTATCTCGAACCCAATCGCTCGCTCATTAGGTCCCTCTCGCCTGCATGCCCCCTTGGCTTGCACTTGCGGGTTGGCCTCTTGGGCGAAATTCGTCTGTTGAAGACACTACCTCGACCGGGGCATGTGTTGGATCTACGATAGAAGAGGTACCAAGCCAGGCGCAAATAACTACCCATAGAAGCCTATCATAAACTACATGACATATTATTATCGCCTCATGATGAATGTTAGTTATGTGTAGCGAAATATTTTATTGTGTGTGACAAACTATCCTAGAAAACCAACGACCTTAAAAATTGCCCAAACATTCATAGACTAATTTGCCAAAGAGTTATACCGAAATACGTGTTCCGCAAACCCGAATGATCGCCACAAAAATAAGCGACGCTCGGGATGGCCTGTAACGAATCCCACAAACGCTGCAACGCGTAAAGGAAGTTATTAGGCAAGCACGCAAATCGAAGTCGCATAAACAGAAGTAGACGCAAACAGAAAACGAGAACCAGCCAGGGACGCATTTTCAACGCCCTGACTGGGCGCCAGAATTTCTCACGCCCCACGCTGGGCGCTGAAGTTGCTGCTTGGCCTTCTGGTCAGTTGCAGCAGCCTCGGTGCCCGCGCAAAAGGAAAATACGTAGCACAAAAAATGTTCGTAAAAAGAATTGCTACGAGGGCGTAAGAAAAGCACTCGATTTCAAAAGCGACTCATAAAAAAGAATGACTCTTTGCGTCGTTGTTAGGCCTCCTACGACGACAATGCTCGGCACCAAAACCGAACATGCTAATAACTATGAATGTCACACGGGCAAGTGTTTCGAAAATTCAAAGAATGATTAAAAGAAAACCAAAAGTGTACCAATAAAAGAAAGAGCAAAAAAAAAACCAATAGAGAGAGTCGAAGTCTAGACTAAGTAATGCTTGAAACTTTGGGAACCTAAACTTTAGCTTATCTTATGCCTAGGACTGGTCCTGCCACTTGGTGCCGATCAGGGAATCAACGGTTAGTGCGTCTCGAAGATACATCGCCAACATCAGGCTTAGTGACTCCAAGCTCCGTCCGTCGTCCCTCATTTCAAGGATCTCCGCTTCCCCAACCTCGATTCGCACCTTCAAACATGTCCATCGAAGATTTGCGAGACCAGATGGTCCAAATGACCCAACTTATAGGCCAATTGAAAATAGAAAATGAAGCTTTAGCGGCTGCGCAAGCCAAAAATGACCTCGATAACGAGAAGAGGATTGAAAAAATGGTCCTACATCAAACCATGGGGAGCAAATACTTCTCCCTCGATCCTGAACCTTTTCCTGGAAAACTACCAGAAAAGTTCAGTTCATCTGACTTACCAAAGTTCAAGGCCACGGACAACCCCCGTGATCATCTACTGAGCTTTATGAATGCCATGAACTTGAAAGGCGTGGACAAGTCCATGTATTTACCTGCCTTTCCTTTGTCCTTGGAACCTGTGCCGCTCAAATGGTACTATCACCAGGTCCCTAAGCTCTTCCCCACTTGGAAAGACTTTGTCAATGTCTTCATCAAGCAATACTCGTCGAACATGGATTTCCAAGTCACCATGCGCGAGCTGGAAGTTCTCTTCCAAAAGAAAAATGAGGGTTTCACGACCTACTTTGCTAGATGGAGGGACCAGGCGGCCCAGCTAATCAATAGGCCTCCAGAAACAGAATTGGTCCAAAAATTCATTGACAACCTGGACCCGGCTTACAGACAACACCTTAGGTACCTGGGACTTGACACTTTCAAAAGAGTTTATGATGTGGGAATAAAGATCGAGGACGACCTCGCCAAAACCATACAAAGCAAACCCACATATAAAAACAACACCTATAATCGGGGTAACACATCCCAAGCCCAAGAAGTCCATGCTGTAGAAGAGACTCCCGCCCGAAGAAGCCCTGGAAGATGGGTCCGAGACCGAAAGTTTGCCCCACTCGGGTCAACTTTGGTACAAGCCTTTGAAAGACTAACCAATCAAGGAAAGTTGAGACCTATAGGCCCCACCTGTGACCCTCCTGTCAAGGGAAAATATTGGGTCGAAGGTACTTACTGCAAATTGCATCAAGGAAATGGGCATGACACTGAAAATTACTGGAATCTAAAACATACGATCCAGGACATGATAGAGGATGAAGTGATACCTCTCCCTAACGTTGGCAAACCCAACAACAACAAGAGCCCACTCGGCTCTTGTCACATCTCTCTCGACCAACCAGAGAACTTCGACCCCACGGTGTACATCACGCCACAAGGTGCACCACTCGCTGTGGTCCCTATGGATCGAATCGAGAGAGAAGTGTGCGGTGTGTGGGATGATGATGCTGAAGATATTTACCTATCTCAAGTGTCGGGCCAGGACCTCTTCACTGAAACTTGGCCCGGGTATGCTCTCATTGACACCACCCCTCAGGAGCCCGAGGTCGACAACCTCACCCGATCTGGAAGAATATACCAACTGGATATTCACCCACCTCCTATGGACGACATCCCAGTTAGGCAAACTCCTGAGAATGGACGGCACGCCACCGTCGCAGAAGTCATTGAAAATCCTCTCCTGAAACAACTAAAAAGAACCAAGGCCGAGATTACCATCTGGGATCTCATGTGTACTTCAAAGGAACATCGCGAAAAGCTTATTCGCTCACTCGACCTCATCTCTGTACCTACAGATATCACACCCGACTCATTGGTTAGCCATGTCACGAGAGATGCCGGAGAGAAGGCCATAGTTTTCACTGACAAAGACTTGCCCAAAGAGGGGGGTGCTCACAATAAAGCCCTTTATCTAGTTGTTGGATGCAAAGGGTAAAACATCCCCCTAGCACTCGTAGATAACGGTTCGGCGGTTAACGTTTGCCCATTGCGAACCGCCCATTGCTTGGGACTAGGAAGCGATGACTTCCAAACCTCCACACAAGGGGTACGAGCCTATGATAACTCCCGAAGGCCTGTGTTGGGAAAAATCAACCTTACCATACAAACCGGGCCTGTGGCACGCACCACGGAGTTTCAAATAATCGACATCAAGCCCACTTTCAACCTCCTATTGGGGCGACCTTGGCTCCATGACTTAGGAGGTGTGGCTTCTACCCTGCACCAAATGGTTAAACTTAACCATAACGGGGTAATACTAGAAATCCGCGCCCCTCCTCTCGACATCAGTTGTACTATGGCTGGAACGGCCGAAACTGCAAACGACCTTTATGGGTTTCAAATGGAAGAAGCAATCCAGTTCATTGAAGACTATGATCCAGCATTCCTAGACCCGCATGCATCCCGGGTCATCCCTAGAATGCTGCTAGCTCAAGGTTATTTCCCAGGAACCCCATTGGGCATAAGGAAAAAGGAATGCACATTCCATCCTTTACCCAACAAATCTACTCCCTTTGGCTTAGGCTATGAACCAACGGAGGAAGATATTGCCGACCGCCTGTCTGGGCTACGCCTTAACAAAGCCAAACAAACCACCCTCCTCCCCCCGTATCAAAGAACCCTTAAAGGGATGTTCGTTCGGGAAGGAGAAGAACACCCATGCTGCGATTTCCCTGAACCCTTCATTCAGGATGGCTTGCTAAAACCCGAATTTGAAATTTTCCATGACTGCCAGACCTTGGATGAGGCACCCCACCTCACCAAGACTAAAACAGCTGAAATATTGGACAACCAGGCTCTATGGACATTGTTTAAACGAATCGAGGCCTATGGAGGACGAGACTGTGATGACTACCCTAGCTTTACAAGATGAAGGTTTCGATCCAACCCGGTTAATATCTCCTGCATCAACACTAGAAGAGATCGAGAACGGATGGGTGAAGACATATCAGTGGGTCAATGCAAAAGGAATAGAATTCAAGATGAGTACCAGTGAAGGACCGAAGTTTTATGAGACTAAACCCCAGGCTTGAGCCACATAGAGCACCATTAGTAAAAGCGCCTAGTAATTCTTTAGATTGGTAAAAAAAATAAAAAAAATAGAGACTTTAGATGGTCCTAAGGCCCCTTAGAATATAGGTCAGTTTTATTTCAGTGTGTTTTCCTTACTTTCCGAATCAATAAAGGCGTAATATTTCTCCTAAAATTTTTATTCTAACACTAAATAAGCACCAAATGTACTTGCAAAATACAAAAATAAAGAGGCGGCCCACTCTAGGCCCAACAAACAAAGCCCACTCGGTTTTGAAATAGTGCCATGGGAACCAATTCCCGAAACCCACAAAATAAACCGCACCATCCCATTCATATCCCCAAAACATAAAAGTCAACCAGTGTAACCATAAAAATCAACCCATACAACCCAAAGAAGTAAAAGGAAATCAAAATCCAAAACGAAAGCAAATGATGCTTAAAAGGGGAATTAATAAAATATAACCCCCACCAATTCTTCAAAACGACACGCACCTCAACCCACCTCAAAAGCTTACACAAAGATCTTCATAACTTCCGAACCCTAACTCCATTTTCAAAACTGTTTCGAGTCACGAATGGAAAAAATTAATCCGGACAAAAATACATTTCACGCTAACAGTCAAAAAAGCCTCCAAAATAGCCTCAAAATTGACTTTAAATACGAGCCAAAAATCAAGGCACAAAAAAGAAATAAATGCAAGAACATGTGAAGCAAAGCGTCAAAAACGACCGCCAGAAATCATTTTCAGCGCCCAGGGCTGGGCGCCGAAACTTCTGACGCCCCAGCCTGGGCGTTGAAACTCTCTGCCTGCCAAAAAAATTTCTTTTCAGAAGTGCTCGTCATTTTATCCGCACACAACGGAAAAATAACGAACACTTGGGGGGTACAGTACGTATCCAAATAGGCCTACCAAAAATATAGCCATACAAATTAGTCGAATTTCATTTTTATGCGACTTATGGCAAAAAACGGCAGATGAAAATAATGATAATACTTCACTCATTTGACCGATTAAGTAATATGCTTCCACCTCAGGGCATATCTACCGAAATCCGGCATACTAGAACTTATTCTAAAGCTAGAACTACGCGCGACCTGATTCTGACAAGATACGTAGGCAATCCTTACCAAGGATTCGATCCAATAAAAAAAAACATATTCTTTGTGCAAAAGTGTTAGACATATAAAAACATAAAAAAGAGGAGAAACAAAAATAAATGAAAATGAAAAGTAAAAATACGCCTTTATTGAAAAATAATAAGAAGGAAAACAAAGTGCTAAGAATAAAAACAAACACAACTGAAATAAATAGAGGGCACCTACACCCTAGCAAGAACTACACTACTCTAGTTCTTCCGGATCATCAAATAAAGTCTTGTAGAGGGCAATGTTCGCAGGATCCACACCCACAGTCTTCTGCGCCGCCCCAATATCAATCTCCATAAGAACCGGCTCCTGGACACTAACTTTCAAAGATGCCAAGGCTTCAGAAACATTCTCAGTTATAGCCCGCTCAGCCTCAAGGGCACAGACAATGGTGGAGAAGGATTATTATCATCAACTAGACTAGCCACTGTTTCTACAGGCGGCTGAGCCTTCCTAACCCATACATTGTTCCGGCAACGATCTCCGCGAGAGCTTGCATTTCTTTTAACAACAGCAGGCCCCTTCATGTTAGGCATCTTTTTAGGCCTGAAATTGGAACGGGGAGGAACTTCTTTTCGCTTTCGATCAGGACGAGCTTTCACAGTCTTAATACTATAGGTACGAGGTTTGGCAGAATCAGGACCCTCATACTTAACACGAATACGAGGTATCAAAAGCTCAGCCGGCTCCCCATTACGAGCCTCGGCCCTCACATCTTTATCATCGGAGCTCATCCACAACTTGTAGTTTTCAGAAAGACCCACAAAGCCATTTGTAGCTACGGCCCAACGCGGGAGACCATCATAATACTTAGCCCACGCTAGAACCCGTGTTTGTGAAAAGGCCGCTACCTTAGGTGGTACCGTATCAGAAAAGGGGATAGTCTGCCTTAAACCATATTGACGCATGACTCGGTAAGGGAAAATATAAATGGGACGAGATAGCCCCAACAAGGAAACATAAACCGATACATCAGAACCCCTTGTCATAGTAGTCAAACCCCACCATAATACCACCCATTTAATAGAACAAATGCCATAAGTAAAAAGGGAGGTCCATTCGGCCTCGTCCTGGCCTTGGTGCAAGTATTTTCGGTTACCCAAGGCTATAGGGCGATAATGTTTAGGATCGGCAGGAGCTTCCAAAACTCTAAGCCGTTCCATGAGCCAAATCTGCAAAAAACGGGCACGATCAAAAAAATAATAATAAAAGAAAATGGTTCCTGGTGCGCAGGTTCAACGCCCAGGACCAGGCGCCGAAAATTCCAGCGTCCAGCCCTGGGCGCTGAAACTCGTTGTGTACGCAAAAAAAACGTGTATACGTCGCAAGGATAAATCGATTACCTGCAGTAATAGGGGGCTCCCCTTAAAATGTTCAGATTTGGTATCCTTCTTCAGCTCATCCGCACTCAGCAAAGTCTCGGCAACAACCAACGACATAATAGAATAGCAACTTTCCATCTGGCTAATCAAGGGGATCGACCTTATGTCACCGAACGCAACATTGTCATTCGACAGCAAATAGTGATTCAACAAGCAAAATACAAGGGCTCGAATTTTCAATTTATGTTCGGTCATATTCTTACTAGGCCTAAAGTGATGTTTTACAAGTTTTGCCAAGTTAACCTCGTCACCTACAACAATTTCAGCAAACATGTTATCATCTAGTCCTAGGAAAGCCCCTATGGTTGTTTTACCCTCTTCAATAGTGCCAGGAGTAACAGGAGTAGCATTAGTAGGATAACCAAGGATCGCAGCAAATTCATCTGGCAAAGGACATATTTCGTTGCCCCGAAAGGCAAAAACATGATGATCGGAGTCCCAAAAGCTTAGGGCAGCATGCAGAAAGTTATAATCAATATTAATTTGTTGTAAGCCTAAAAGTGCCTCTAAGTGGTATTCTTTTAACAAAGCCTTTTCTGTGGGAGTAAGGGCCCGTAGCCAACGCCTAACAGTCCGTTGGAATGAGAAAGTAGGGATCGACATGGCAAAAGCAATGAGTAATTAAAACACAGCAAAAAAGAGAGAAAGAAATTGAGAGTGGTGGAAAATAGGGACGTATCTAGCCCCTATATATAGCTGGACGCACCCAGTGACATCCTGATCCCATTCGGAAACGTGTTAGGAAATCCGAAAGTCAAATATTACCAGGAAAAGACTTTCAGCGCCCACGGCTGGGCGCCAAAATGTTTAACGCCTAGCCTTGGGCGCTGGAAATGCAGCCCAAGGCCCGGATTTCACAAAACGCGGAACAGGAAAGGACTTAAAACCGTGTTGCTAAACACGAGGCCCTATTGCAAGTAGGATCAAGCCCAAAGCACCTTTTGTTAGGTTATGATACATATGATATTACATAAATCATGCGGAAACAACCATTAACCCAGGAATACATATTATTTACACATAATCATATAGCATAATTTAGATGCATACTCTTTGTTGCGTGCCCTCCCTAGCTGCGCCCGAACCGAGCAAGAACAAGTCTTTAGGACTCCAAGTGTCGTCCCTCCGTAGATAGTCCACAGCACGTCCGGATCCGCCTTAAGATTGACCAACTAGAATCGCCCTTAAGGTACTAGAATTTTCGGCACTTTTGAGCAAGATGTGTGGCTGAATTTTTCTCTCAAAAACTCACTTTGAATACTTTGAAACTCGTTATAAATTGTGAACCCAGGCCACATATTTATAGGGTTATGGAAAGGGAATTGGAATCCTATTCAGATACAAATTAATTAAACCTAGAATCCTACAAGAACTCTATTTTAATTAATTTATCAAATAGAATTAGGAATTTAATCATTAACCGAACTCTGCACGTTTTAGGAAACGTGCACGAACACAAACACTTACGCACACACACACGGCAGCCACGATGGGCCGCCCATGCGTGCGCGCGAGCAGCAGCCCACGCAGCGAGGCCTGCGCGAGCCACAAGCCCACGCAAGCACCCGCGCGCGCTGCGCGCGCTGTGCGCGCTGCCACGGCCTGCTGGGCCTGGCCTTGCGCTGGGCCTGGCGTGGCTGTTTGTGTGGCGCGCTTAGCTTGCTGGGCGATGGCCTGGCTTCGTGCTGGGCCCTCGTCCGGCAGGCCTCGTCCGATGCTTATTCGTACGATACGCTTCCGATTAAATTTCCGATTCCGGAATTCATTTCCGATACGAACAATATTTAACATTTCCGATTCTGGAATTAATTTCCGTTTCGAACAAATATTTAATATTTCCGTTTCCGGAATTATTTTCTGATTCCGGTAATATTTCCGATTCTGACAATATTTCCGTTTCCGGCAATATTTCCGATTCTGGTAATATTTCCATTTCCGATAATATTTTCCGATACGTACCATGTTTCCGTTTCCGGCAACATCTACGACTTGGATAATATTTATATTTCCGATACGATCCATATTTCCGTTTCCGGTAATATCATCGTTTCCGGAGTATTCATTTCTTGCCTGTGACGATCTCAGCTCCCACTGAAACCAAGATCCGTCGATTTCGAATATCTATAGATAGAGTATTTAATGCCATTAAATACTTGATCCGTTTACGTACTATTTGTGTGACCCTACGGGTTCAGTCAAGAGTAAGCTGTGGATTAATATCATTAATTCCACTTGAACTGAAGCGACCTCTAGCTAGGCATTCAGCTCACTTGATCTCACTGAATTATTAACTTGTTAATTAATACTGAACCGCATTTATTAGACTTATCATAGAATGCATACTTGGACCAAGGGCATTATTTCCTTCAGTCTCCCACTTGTCCTTAGGGACAAGTGTGCATTTCCTAATTCCTTTGTCGCTCGATGCTTGCTCTTGAACATAAGGTAAGAGTTGTCATCCTTATTATGTCCAGAGGTGTTCCTCGGTTTCAGAGTTCAACTGATCAAATAAACAGATAATCATAGCCTATGATTCATCTGAGCACGGCCATGCATTTCACAGTTTCTAGCTCTCCGAGTGGCCTTGTACAACTTTTAAGCATCTCATCCCGATTTATGGGAGGACAATCCCAATCTTGCGATCTTGAGATTAGACTTCGTTTGATAGGTGATTACCTGAGCGTTGCCTTTATAGCCTCCTTTTACGGTGCGACGGTTGGTCAACGTCAAAGCAACCAGTTCTCAAACAAGTAATCTCAAATCACTCAGGTATTGAGGATTTAGTGTCTAATAATTTAATGAAATTTACTTATGACAGACTTTCATCTCTTACAGTAAAGTTTCATAGGTCTTGTCCGATACTAGTCTTCACAAAGTAAGCATCTATGCAAATGATTATGACATTGCCATGTCCACATAGTCCAAGAAACAGAACTACTAGTCATCTTGCATTCTAATCGTCTAACGTTTTCTATGCGTCCAATTTTATAGAAAACTCCGACTAGGGACCATTTTCAACCTTTGACATTCAAGTTCACTTGATAGACATTTCTTAGTCACAGGACTGGTCCTGACAGTCTATCTTGAATATTTCGTCAAATTTGAAGGGACTCATCATTTAATACTAAACCAAGATTAAATGGAATATGAAAATACTTTTCATATATGATAAATGTTTAACCCCAATGTTTTACAACCATGGGCCTCAAACCCATCTTCTAAAATAATTCATGGAATTCAAAGCTATGCTTGATTTCCAGTGCTACAACGTGAGTGTTGCTTCTCACTTGTTGCATAGGTTTAGTTATCATGCTTTGCCAATCTTAATATCCTTTTCATCGAATGTTCTTCGAGATAGATGATAAGATCTTTTGAGTATGTTTATTTTGTGATCTAGTCTTTCTCGCTACAATGGTGGTTCTACGCATTTCTCAATGAAGAACCATCAAGCCAGCAGATAGGTGATCTTCCCAAGTTTAATGAAGAACTCATTAATATAAACAACTCTGTTTTATTGCTTCTTAGGCAATAAGTACTTTTACTTCAACTGTTTAGGTTGCTAGTGATGCTTTGTTTGGATTTGCTTATCCAAGCAGTTCACAGATATGTGGAAGACTTTCCAGCTGTATCTTAGAACATAGAAATTAATATTTAATTTCCCACGCAACAACTCATGGTCTCCAATCCATGTTGCCATTTCAAAACACAATGCTCTATAGCTCGTCCTTGTCAATGGTTAACTTCAAAGGAATCTTGCTTGATCCTTTGCCAGTGTTTATGCGTGTAGCATCAATATTTAGCATATCTTTATTTCCTTGAATCAAGAACTATTCCTATGTACCTTTTCAAGTACCATAAGTATTCTTGATCTTAATCTAGTTGATCTTCACTTAGATCAATAGAGATTGGTATATGTTCGTCATGCCTAAAGTCATACGATACGTTTTTGGCGATCCTCATATTATATCATACATGATAAATTCTTTTGCAGAATAATTCCCAATTGAATTCTATTCATGTAACTTTAGCTTATCTAGTTTCAGTAGATACTAAATTCGGCTAAATTCTTTGACATATAATATAGGTTATGAATCTCATTTAGACTCTTTGATGTTTAACTTAGTAAATGCTTATACATAGTTCAAACATCCTTTACTTAGATTTATTCACATGGGTCGAATATCTCCAATGGAGACTTTCATGTTTGATTTAGTAAATGCCATTACTTAATCCAAAACAATATCATAAGATCTTTGTAAATAGATCTTAATACCCAGTATGTACTAAGTTTCGCCATGGTCCATCATTGATGAATAATCTCAAATCTAAGTCATTAGCATTTGAATGTTATTTTACAATAGAGAGATATGTGTGTGATACACATAGGACCAATTAAGTTTTTTAATGTACTCCCACTAAACTTCTTATATATGTATAAGAATCATGTATATTTTATGAAACTAAAATGCTTATTAGCTTCACTTAAAATACAGTTCCAATTCCCAATTGCTTGATTAAATCTGTACTTAGATTTTATAAGCTAGCTTTCTCTTTCAAGCA
The DNA here is from genome assembly GCF_020520425.1 of Spinacia oleracea. Taxonomy (NCBI): domain Eukaryota; kingdom Viridiplantae; phylum Streptophyta; class Magnoliopsida; order Caryophyllales; family Amaranthaceae; genus Spinacia; species Spinacia oleracea. Next base: position 36,955,747 of record NC_079490.1, on the reverse strand, counting down.
TTTATTTGGATCCACAAATCCTATGACATACTATGTACATAGTTTATTCCAACATTTTATTGAGGAATTGTTTTGTCATCCAATTGCTATATGTACCGATATGCAATCATTGCTTGAATTATAGACTTGAGCATTACGATTATGCATGAGGTTTCAATACAATCCATGCCATGAATTTGCTTGTAACCTTTTAGCAACTAATCTAGCTTTGTGCGTGAACACAATTCCATGTTTGATGGTTTTTATCCTTAAAACAAACTTGCAACCAATAGGTGTGAAACTATTCTTGCAAATCAACAAAATTTCAATTTTGTCATCAAAACATTGAGTATGTTTTATGGCCTCTAACCATTTAAACATATAGTCTATATATGGCCTCTAACCATTTTAGGGAATCTATATTTCGTCATAGCTTTCTTACAAGTCACAAACTCATTAATCTATATGATAATAGTTTGACTGCAAGTTGTAGGTTTCTTCACTATTTAATAGAAGAATCTCATAGTTTCAGTGACTTGAATTCTATGCCTACTTGGGTATAGAACATCAAACAATAGAATATCAATAGCCACTTGAAAGTCCTTTGAATATTCTGTTCTCCTTGAAGCACTTGTAAAGTCTTCTAAGAGATGTCTTATTCTTTAAAGCCACTTGTAAAGTCCTTACAGAATAAGTTCGGATTTTCTGAAGCACTTCTAAAGCCTCCGAAATGTCCGTTTATGTTTGTTGTTTGCCTCGAATACTTTCGAGGTCTATTTTCTCCCACTTGTCATTTTGGAAACGTACTCCAAAAGGACATTATTTCGAGCAAACAAACATTATGTTCTCAAAAATTCGTGGTAGAAACAATACCCTTGTGTCTCATTTGAATAAATCACAATGAAACATATATCTATACTTGGGCCTTAGTTTGTCGAATGACAAACACTAAGCTCCCACTGAGTTTTGCAACTCTCTAGATATTTTATGAAAAGTTATTCTGAAATTACTTTTCAAAAACTTTGACGAATTTGGTTTAGTTTGGTGGTAGTTGAGCATTTTGTTTTAGAAATTATAGGAAAAGTCTTTATGATTCATCATTGATCGAATCAAGTACTAATTGACTTCGATCATTCCAACGTAGATATGCCATATCTTATGGAGCTAGATTGTGAAATTACAACACACAATCATTGATGATCATATTTGGTCTCAAGTAATCATCAACATGATCTAACCTAGATCTTTATGATTTCTTGCCAAGTGGATTTTATACTTCTGAATCTTTGAACTAGCCAAACAGATTCAACTTATATCACATTTGAGTAAATAAACCTATATTCACTCAAATCCATGTGAAATAATAAAGTCATAAAATCTTTCTTTAGCTTTGAACTCTGTTGTCTAGGCGTTCTAACAATAGTTCATATCTTTTGTTACTTTCAACAAGTAAGACTAGTTGTCTTAAATTGATCTAGAAATCAATGAACTTTCAAAAGTCCATTAAAATAGAGCTTTTTAATGTTAACTTGTTGATATGGTCTAAGTAACAATGCCAAAGATTAGTGGAACTCAAATCAAGGGGTTGATTTGAACCTAGTAAAGTTCTTTAAAGAGTTGTTTATTTTAATCAAGCATATTGACTCATTCCGTAAATGACCATTTCATTCAAATAAACAAACAAACAAGCATTGTTTTTGTTCTTCTGAATGTGAGTCTTTCTGTGTTTGAAGCAGAAATTTAGGTATGCTGATTATGGAACAAAATAGCCATTTAGTTCCAGCCTTTGAAAGGACTTAAAACAAACTAGATGACCCTACAACTAATGTAGCATTGCCATGCTTCATTTCCCACTTGTAGGTCATTAGTGTATCCTAGCTTCCATTGTTTGAGTTGTTACCGAAGTAAGAACCTCAAGCGGTATATGATACCAAGGAAGTTTGATTGCTAGGTCACTTCTCTTTAAACATAAATTTATAGGTAGAAACGGAATCGTAAATTCCTTTCATTTGTTCCTCGTTTTCCTATTTCTTGTACCCTTTCTTATAGTCTTAAGAATTGAATTCTTTAGTGTTGACTTTTATACTTTGTTAGACATGTCCAATGTCACCAACAAGGTTCTTAACATTTAATTTATGTTGAATATTAAGTTTCAACTAGATGATCTTACCAGAAGCTTCTAAAGTTCTCTAAGCATCGATCTATTCGAATGTCTAGGGACTAGACTCATTCGAGAATTAAATGGACAAAGATATTAGGTTGTTAACCATTGGTAAAGCTGAGCGTATTAGACTCAATGCTTTATGATCTCAAAACTACAGTGTATTTTGAATTCACAAGCACCAATTGGTTTGCCATTCGACTTTGATATTCGAAAACAACCATGAAAGTCGCTATAAGAAACGTACATTTTAAATTGCTCACTTTCTCTCATTTCCGTGAATCGTTCTTGGATTCACTACCAATCGAGGAAATTTACTGTTACCTTTCTAAAAGGATTTACTTCAGTGCAAGATATTTAATTATAAACAATAATTAAAACATACATTGAAACATGCAAAGTCTAAACATTTATCATGAATAATAACTTGAAATTAAAGCAACCATGCAATTCAAACAAGTTATTAGCATTTTATTCGATTTTATTGTTCCGGCAGGTGTGAATAAAATGATTCCAAGACCCTAAAATCATTGAAGAACTAAGCACAGTTTGTCGACTTAATCCTAAAACATCTTAGGTAAGCAAAAGCCTTTTGCTAATAGTCTAGAAACTATTCTTGGTTGATAGGTACGTCTAAGAACTTATTAGGTAAACCTATCGATTTTGCCACGACATAAAAGGACTCCTTACTTATATCGTTGAGTTTCACCAAAACTAACATGTACTCACAATTATTTGTGTACCTTGCCCCTTTAGGACCAATAAGTAACACCTCGCTGAGCGAAAACTATTACTAGATTGATGTAAAGGATATCCAAGCAAGTGTATATTTTGGCATGGCACCTTTTAACTCAATTTTTAAGTTTGGAACTTAAGGCTCTTACTATGTTGGTTAGATTTTAAGTGAACTAAAATCCTTAATCATGCAACATAATCAAGCTTTTGATCTCATGCATTTTAAGACATATTTAAAAGCAATAAATAACTTAAAACATGCATAAGATATTTGTGATCTAGTATGGCCCGACTTCATCTTGAAGCTTTGACTTCAAAGTCCGTCTTGAAAATCTCCGTGGGAGACACCATTTTCTTCAAATAGGATAAGCTATAACTAATTACAACTATTTGATGGTACGCAGACCATATTTGAATTGAAAAATAACTTTGGTTCTTTAGACCAATTACATTCAAATTAATGGTACGCAGACCATATTTTCTATCCTATTTGGGCCATACTAGTCACTTCATAACCTGCAAAACAGTACATATACAATATATACCATTCACCCATTCATTATCATGAATGGCCCACATAGCTGGTTAGTAAAACACATTATGCATCACGTAAACATTTGCAGCAATTAATCAAGGGCACCAATAATCTACCAATTATTCAGTCCTTATTAATTCTAATCAAGTTGTTTTAACCTTAAGGATTTGTAGACCTAATCAAGAGTTTATGACTAAAATACGCTCCCACTTAAACCAATAAATTCATATGCTTTACTAATTTTAAACATAAAAATGTATTTCTAGTCTAACCGGAAACATACAAATTTAATTAAAATTTAAAGCTCATATAAATTTATAATTGAATCCAAAAAGTTTAATTTAATTTCAGTCGTTATTTAAATTAATTCATGATTTTAATTTTAGTAAAATAATTAGAATAAATAACATTTATTATAATTACAATATTCAAAATTAAAATCCAAGAAAATAATTTAAATTATTTATTTTAAAATTAATTAAAATTACGTGAACTGAAATTTTCAAATTAAACATTCAAAACGATCTAATCGTAACGCAAACACCCTACGCATTGCACGCCCATGGGCTGCACGCACACAGCCATCGCTGGCCATGTGCGCGCAGCCCATGCGCTCGTTGCATAGCTGCTGCATCTCCATCGCAAGCCATCGCACGCTGTGGTGCTCGCTGCGCGCGCGCCAGCGCTCGACGCACGCGAGCCATCGCTCGCTGTGCGCGCTCGCCAGCGCTCGCTGCGCGCGTTCCACCGCTCGCTGTGCGCGCGAGCCATTGCTCGCTGTGCGCGCGACATCGCTTGCTGCTGCACGCGAGCAACGTTGGGCGCAGCGCTCGTGGCACGCGAGCTTGCGCTCGCTGCGCGCGAGGCTGCGCGCTCATGCGCGAGGCAGTGCGCGTTGTGGCGCAGCTCGCTTGCTGCCCACACGCGACTGCCTTGGCTCGCCCTTCGCCCATGCCCACTCGTCCATTGCTCGTGGCCCACGACACAAGGCAGGGCTGCTGCCTTGTGCTCGTGCACTACGCCCTTGCTCATTGCATTCGTGCCGCACGGGCGACGAGCTCCCTTGCTCGTCGTCGCATGCCCGCATTATACAACACCCCTTAAGGGTAACACGAAGCGTCCATTGCTTTGTGCGTGCAAGTTATATGAACGAATCGCATAAAAAATTTAAAATTTATAAAATTAATGACAAATTAATAAATATTATTAATTTCATAATTTTAGGGCGAAAAATCGAAAATTTATTATCCAATTGATTTCCGATTGTTATGGATTCAAGTCTAGGTCATAAAAATTTAAAATTTATCATAAATTTACAATTTTTATGGTGGTTTTTAATCATAGGTTTCTAATTAAATTACAATTAATTATGAAAATCAAATTAATTCTAAATTATTCTAATTTTCAACAAATTAATCATAATTACAAATTAGATTGCATAATTAACAAGACTAGGCATTCAAACTTGTTAAACATATGCAGTAGGTCAATAAAAAATTCAAGATTTATCAACAAGAATCGCAAATATTTAATTTAACATCTTAAATTTACGAAATTTTGCATTCGAAAAACTAAAACCTTCGAAAAGTCATAGTTAGGCTTCGAATTTGAGAATTCTGGGTTCAGCAGAAAATTTTAGAATGCCTTTTACATGCGGAATTGACATAAAAATCACTCGATTTGGATGAGTAACGAAGAAACTGCCGAAAACCTGCGTACGTATAATTAAATAAACGCAATTTGCAATTAATTAACAATTACGAAAATTAATCACCCCTTTTAATTCTTGCAAATTTGTAATATTTAACCATGTTCATGCAATTTAGATTATGAAAATAATAAGGGGCTCGTGATACCACTGTTAGGTTATGATACATATGATATTACATAAATCATGCGGAAACAACCATTAACCCAGGAATACATATTATTTACACATAATCATATAGCATAATTTAGATGCATACTCTTTGTTGCGTGCCCTCCCTAGCTGCGCCCGAACCGAGCAAGAACAAGTCTTTAGGACTCCAATTGTCGTCCCTCCGTAGATAGTCCACAGCACGTCCGGATCCGCCTTAAGATTGACCAACTAGAATCGCCCTTAAGGTACTAGAATTTTCGGCACTTTTGAGCAAGATGTGTGGCTGAATTTTTCTCTCAAAAACTCACTTTGAATACTTTGAAACTCGTTATAAATTGTGAACCCAGGCCACATATTTATAGGGTTATGGAAAGGGAATTGGAATCCTATTCAGATACAAATTAATTAAACCTAGAATCCTACAAGAACTCTATTTTAATTAATTTATCAAATAGAATTAGGAATTTAATCATTAACCGAACTCTGCACGTTTTAGGAAACGTGCACGAACACAAACACTTACGCACACACACACGGCAGCCACGATGGGCCGCCCATGCGTGCGCGCGAGCAGCAGCCCACGCAGCGAGGCCTGCGCGAGCCACAAGCCCACACAAGCACCCGCGCGCGCTGCGCGCGCTGTGCGCGCTGCCACGGCCTGCTGGGCCTGGCCTTGCGCTGGGCCCGGCGTGGCTGTTTGTGTGGCGCGCTTGGCTTGCTGGGCAATGGCCTGGCTTCGTGCTGGGCCCTCGTCCGGCAAGCCTCGTCCGATGCTTATTCGTACGATACGCTTCCGATTAAATTTCCGATTCCGGAATTCATTTCCGATACGAACAATATTTAACATTTCCGATTCTGGAATTAATTTCCGTTTCGAACAAATATTTAATATTTCCGTTTCCGGAATTATTTTCTGATTCCGGTAATATTTCCGATTCTGACAATATTTCCGTTTCCGGCAATATTTCCGATTCTGGTAATATTTCCATTTCCGATAATATTTTCCGATACGTACCATGTTTCCGTTTCCGGCAACATCTACGACTTGGATAATATTTATATTTCCGATACGATCCATATTTCCGTTTCCGGTAATATCATCGTTTCCGGAGTATTCATTTCTTGCCTGTGACGATCTCAGCTCCCACTGAAACCAAGATCCGTCGATTCCGAATATCTATAGATAGAGTATTTAATGCCATTAAATACTTGATCCGTTTACGTACTATTTGTGTGACCCTACGGGTTCAGTCAAGAGTAAGCTGTGGATTAATATCATTAATTCCACTTGAACTGAAGCGGCCTCTAGCTAGGCATTCAGCTCACTTGATCTCACTGAATTATTAACTTGTTAATTAATACTGAACCGCATTTATTAGACTTATCATAGAATGCATACTTGGACCAAGGGCATTATTTCCTTCACCTTTAGCTCCCAAATAAGCAAAAAAATAAACATTAAAACTTGGTCGAAACTTAGACTTGTCTCAGAAAATTCTTATGTACACTTTTCAAAAACAAGTTAAATATCATGGTCATTTTTCGAAACACCAAAAATGTGTATCGTTAAGTCGTTGGTTTTCCAAATAAAAAATGTTTGTCTGTCAAAGGATTAATCCGGGCCAAGCTAAAACCGGATGTCGCCTGAAAACTAAAGTCGCACTCCACGGCTTCGCTAAAGTAGCACACTACTATAAAAGGTCGCTCGCACATACGAGCATGACCCCAAACATGATTACAAGATGCGAAAAACGACCGACGAGCCCCAGTGCTTGGGGGCTCGCGAAAAAAATACTCCAACAAGGAGCGCACGATCAAAATCACATTCCCGGACTACGCCATACACCATCTCATGTTTGGATATCGCAAAAAAAAAAAAGGTCCGACCTCTGAGAAAGGTCGTCATTGACACTTGTGCATGGTCCTCTGATCAAAGACCAAGTAGTGGCAAAAATCGAGCCGTAAAGACTAGCTCAAAATTACGAAAGAAGACGGTCGCAAGACAAAGGTCCCTCTGAACATGTTGTCAGCCCACGTTCAGGTTACAACTAAATTCGAGCATCCCTCGAAAGAATTCGCTCTTGCAAGAATGAATAAAAAGAAATTCTCAAAAGAAATCACAAAGAACAAAAGAAATAGGAACTTGCCCATCTTCAGTTGGCAAGATCGCGTCACAAACCACGCGAGTTCCCAAATCGAAAAAACGAATTAAGGGATGTCCACCCTTAGCGGACAGGGCTCGCCCACCTTCAGCGGGCGGGGTCTGCGTCACTAGCCGTGCAGGTCCTCAGTTTTTGAAAAATAGAATCTTCAAAAAAAAAAATGAAACAGGCTCGCCATCTTCAGCCGGCGGGGTCTACGGCGCAAACCACGTAGGTCCTTATTATAAAAAATAAACACAAAACAAATTTCAAAATAGATTCGTCCACTTCTATCGGACGGGGTGTCCACCCTTAGCGGACAGGTTCGCCATCTTTAGCCGGTGGGGTCTACGTCAAAAGCCGCGTAGGTCCTTATTTTCAAATATTCAAAAACAAGATTCGTCCACTTTTTCGGACGGTTTGCGTCCACCCTTAGCGGACAAGCTCGCCATCTTTAGCCGTCGGGGTCTACGTCACAAGTCGCGTAGGTCCTTAGTCTCTGCAGCGATAACTTTTTCTGGTTTTCCCTTTTCCAAAAAATTAAAAGGATTGGTTTTCCGTTTTTTCCAAAAAGAGCGATGTGCTGGATTTTCCTTCGTTTTACGTCCCATAAAAACAAGGGGGTTTTTTCGTTTAACTAGCCTTGAAAATGAGAATCTTTAAAAACATTTTTACCTCGTGGTTGGGCTTGGCCAGGCCCAATTACACTTTACAGCTTTGATTTTGAAAACATCTGTAGCTACTCCCAATGACAAAGTGAGGGAGTTTCTACGCACCTTTAGATCCTTCCAATGACAAAGTGAGGAAGTTTCTATACTATCAGTTGACAAATCCCAATGACACGTAAGGGATATGTCGACATTTCAAGTGATGACCCTTAAGTCAAATGTTATCACTCGGGGGCTCGTGAGACCCTCGCAAAACAGGTCACATACACCATGGCTTGTGTGACGCACTCCGTCTAATACTTTGACCATCGTCTTACTCCAAGACTCAGTCAAAGTGGGGGCTAACTGTAGACACCTACTTTTGTCCCCATTCCCGAAAGGGAAAGGTTCGATGATGAAAGCATAAATCTCCACTTGACAACGCATCTCCTATAAAATAACGAATCTCAATCGCCCTTCTCGTTTCACCCGAAACCTGCTATTTATAGAAACCTGCTAAAAATAGTAACTGCCGTAAAAGGTAGCTTCTAAAAGTGGCAAGTCATAAAAGATAGAAACCTGTCAGAATTAGGTGTTGCACTCCAACATAAATCCTAAATGAGATAGAAAACTGCGAGAATCCTATTCCTAATATGATTCGGAAATAAGAGTTACGTATTAATTAAAATCCTAACGAGCCTAGAGTTCGTAACGGGCCCAGATGCATTCCGTCATAAAATTGATACGCACTAAAAGACTCAATTAAGTCTCAAGCACTACGGATTTCAGGAATCCGAATCTGACTAAGAAAACAGCCCAGACCCTATTTTCAACGCCTGGCTCTGGGCGTTGAAAATACCTGGGTACGTGTTTTTTCCTAATTCTTTGTGGATTAGAACTCTGCAATTCTATCTTTCCACGAACTCTTCCCTATAAATACAGCCCCAAATTCGACGTGAAAAGAACACACAATTCATATTCTGAGTATTGACTCCAACCCTCAGCCTAAGCCTCTCGCTGCGAAATTGTTCACGCGTTCTGTCGCAATCGATCCATAAATCGAACAGAACGTATCCTGTCCCATAATTTGAAATTCGTTAAATAAAAAGGAGAAATAGCAAAGTCAAAGTGGTTAGTTTTCTGAGAACCGTGACGCACCTCTCAAGGGTGCGTCGTAATGTGTCCCTTTTCGGTGATTTAATTGCTTTCCTCGCCCTTTTTATGAACTGTTAAACTAACTAAATCTGATTGTTCTACCACGCCTAACAAATATAATATTTTTAGGAAATTGGATTATCATGCTAGGTCCCTTAATGCTATTTAAATCAGATAATCACGATCGATCTAGTATTATATGTTGCATATTATTAAAATCAACTCAGATTAGCTTAATAGTTAACGCACGTCCCTTCAATTATTTATGCTGAGCTAGTAAGGATATCCTGCCTCTGGAGTTATCGACGAGCGAGTACTCCTCTCGGTAGTTACAGTCCCCCGAACCCTCAATCTCTACCTTGCGGGTGTATGTTGAGAGATCCCCACACCAGGTATCACAAGGGAACCTACGACCGTCGTGGTCAAACATAATTGCACTCCCTTTATGTCACGATAACCGGGTTTTGTCAGTTTTTCTCATTGTTGTTAAAAACTGAATGGCGTCTCCTATATTACTAGTCAATTGAGTGTAAACTCACAGGAAATCCAATTACACTTGATTGAATAAAAAAGAATCGTCACACCCACGAGGGACGAGGTCACGCATTAGCCTCGTGCTTTTTCGACCCCCTCACAGTAGCAGGAAAAATAAATTGAACTGTACCATAGATTATCAATATAAGAAAAAGAAACCCATGAAATTTTAACTATATATGATTATAACGTAAATAATATGATATAACATAAAATAGAAGAACTTACCAACCACCAAGGAGATTGAAAATCAATCTGATGAAGCTAAGATGTTGATGGTGAAGGAAATAATGCCCTTGGTCCAAGTATGCATTCTATGTTAAGTCTAATAAATGCGGTTCAGTATTAATTAACAAGTTAATAATTCAGTGAGATCAAGTGAGCTGAATGCCTAGCTAGAGGCCGCTTCAGTTCAAGTGGAATTAATGATATTAATCCACACCTTACTCTTGACTGAACCCGTAGGGTCACACAAATAGTACGTAAACGGATCAAGTATTTAATGGCATTAAATACTCCATCTATGGATATTCGGAATCGACGGATCTTGGTTTCAGTGGGAGCAGAGATCGTCACAGGCAAGAAATGAATACTCCGGAAACGATGATATTGCCGGAAACGGAAATATGGATCGTATCGGAAATATATATATTATCCAAGTCGTAGATGTTGCCGGAAACGGAAACATGGTACGTCTCGGGAAATATTATCGGAAATGGAAATATTGCCGGAATCGGAAATATTGCCGGAAACGGAAATATTGTCAGAATCGGAAATATTATCGGAATCGGAAAATAATTCCGGAAACGGAAATATTAAATATTTGTTCGAAACGAAAATTAATTCCGGAATCGAAAATATTAAATATTGTTCGTATCGGAAATATATTCCGGAATCGGAAATTTAATCGGAAGCGTATCGTACGAATAAGCATCGGACGAGGCCTGCCGGACGAGGGCCCAGCACGAAGCCAGGCCATCGCCCAGCAAGCCAAGCGCGCCACACGAACAGCCAAGGCCACGCCAGGCCCAGCGCAAGGCCAGGCCCAGCAGGCCGTGGCAGCGCGCACAGCGCGCGCAGCTGCGAGCAGTGGGCTGCGAGCATTGCTGCAGCTCGCGTGGGCTTGTAGCTCGCATGGGCCGTGCGGCCGTGTGGGCTGTACGCGGGCATGGCCTGCACGCTTGCGGGTCATGCTCGCGTAAGTGTTTGTGTTCGCATACGAAACCTAAAACGTGCAGAATTCGGTTAATGATTAAATTCCTAATTCTATTTGATAAATTAATTAAATAAGAGTTTTATTATAATTCTAATTTAATTAATTCGTATCCTAATAGGATTCCAATTCTCTTTCCATACCCCTATAAATATGTGGCCTGGGTTCACAATTTATAACGAGTAATTCAAGTATTCAAAGTGAGTTTTGAGAGAAAAATTCAGTCACACATCTTGCTCAAAAGTGCCGAAAATTTATAGTACCTTAGGGGCGATTCTAGTTGGTCAATCTTAAGGCGGATCCGGACGTGCTGTGGACTATCTACGGAGGGACGACACTTGGAGTCCTAAAGACTTGTTCTTGTTCGGTTCGGGCGCAGCTAGGGAAGGCACGCAACAAAGAGTATGCATCTAAATTATGCTATATGATTATGTGTAAATAATATGTATTCCTGGCTTAATGGTTGTTTCCGCATGATTTATGAATTGTCATATGTATCATAACCTAACAGTGGTATCAGAGCCTCTTATTATTTTCATAATCTAAATTGCATGAACATGGTTAAATATTACAAATTTGCAAGAATTAAAAGGGGTGATTAATTTTCGTAATTGTTAATTAATTGCAAATTGCGTTTATTTAATTATACGTACGCAGTTTTTCGGCAGTTTCTTCGTTACTCATCCAAATCGAGTGATTTTTGTGTCAATTCCGCATGTAAAAGGCATTCTAAAATTTTGACAAAAACAGTATTTTTCTGCCGAACCCAGAATTCTCAAATTCGAAGCCTAACTATGACTTTTCGAAGGTTTTAGTTTTTCGAATGCAAAATTTCGTAAATTTAAGATGTTAAATTAAATATTTGCGATTCTTGTTGATAAATCTTGAATTTTGGATTGACCTACTGTATATGTTTAACAAGTTTGAATGCCTAGCCTTGTTAATTATGCAATCTAATTTGTAATTATGATTAATTTGTTGAAAATTAGAATCATTTAGAATTAATTTGATTTTCATAATTAATTATAATTTAATTAGAAACCTATGATTAAAAACCACCATAAAAATTTGTAATTTATGATAAATTTTAAATTTTTATGACCTAGGCTTGAATCCATGATAATCGGAAATCAATTGAATAATAAATTTTCGATTTTTCGCCCTAAAATTATGAAATTAATATTAATTTATTAATTTGTCATTAATTTTAAATATAAATTTTAAATTTTATGCGATTCGTTCATATAACTTGCACGCACAAAGCAATGGACGCTACGTGTTACCCTTAAGGGGTGTTGTATAGTGCGGGCATGCGACGACGAGCAAGGGAGCTCGTCGCCCGTGCGGCACGAATGCAATGAGCAAGGGCATGGTGCACGAGCACAAGGCAGCAGCCCTGCCTTGTGTCGTGGGCCACGAGCTATGGACGAATGGGCATGGGCGAAGGCAAGGCACGGCAGTCGCGTGTGGGCAGCAAGCGAGCTGCGCCACAACGCGCACTGCCTCGCGCAAGCGCGCGCAGCGAGCGCAAGCTCGCGTGCCACGAGAGCTGCGCCCAGCGTCGATCGCGCGCAGCGAGAAGTTGCTCGCGCACAGCGAGCGATGGCTCGCGTGCATCGAGCGCTGGAGCGCGCGCAGCAAGCGCTGGCGAGCGCGCACAGCGAGCGATGGCTCGCGTGCATCGAGCGCTGGCGCGCGCGCAGCGAGCACCACTTGTCCGATGGCTTGCGATGGGAAGATGCAGCAGCTATGCGACGAGCGCATGGGCTGCGCGCACATGGCCAGCGATGGCTGTGTGCGTGTGGCCCATGGGCGTGCGATGCGTAGGGTGTTTGCATTACGATTAGATCGTTTTGAATGTTTAATTTGAAATTTTCAGTTTACGTAATTTTAATTAATTTTAAAATTAATAATTTAAATTATTTTCTTGGATTTTAATTTTGAATATTGTAATTATAATAAATTTTATTTATTCTAATTATTTTACTAAAATTAAAATCATGAATTAATTTAAACACGACTGAAATCAAATTAAAATTTTTGGATTCAATTATAAATTTATATGGGCTTTAAATTTTAATTAAATTTGTATGTTTCCGGTTAGACTTGAAATACATTTTTATGTTTAAAATTAGTAAAGCATATGAATTTATTGGTTTAAGTGGGAGCGCTTTTAGTCATAAACTCTTGATTAGGTCTACGAATCCTTAAGGTTAAAATAACTTGATTAGAATTAATAAGGACTGAATAATTGGTAGATTATTGGTGCCCTTGATTAATTGCTGCAAATGTTTACGTGATGCATAATGTGTTTTACTAACCAGCTATGTGGGCCATTCATGATAATGAATGGGTGAATGGTATATATTGTATATGTACTGTTTTGCAGGTTATGAAGTGACTAGTATGGCCCAAATAGGATAGAAAATATGGTCTGCGTACCATTAATTTGAATGTAATTGGTCTAAAGTACCAAAGTTGTTTTTTAATTCAAATATGGTCTGCGTACCATCAAATAGTTGTAATTAGTTTTAATTATAGCTTATCCTATTTGAAGAAAATGGTGCCTCCCACGGAGATTTTCAAGACGGACTTTGAAGTCAAAGCTTCAAGATGAAGTCGGGCCATACTAGATCACATTTGTCTTATGCATGCTTTAAGTTATTTATTGCTTTAAATATGTCTTAATTATGCATAAGATTGTGGCTTGATTATGTTGCATGATTAAGGATTTTAGTTCACTTAAAATCTAACCAACATAGTAAGAGCCTTAAGTTCCAAACTTAAAAATTGAGTTAAAAGGTGCCATGCCAAAATATACACTTGCTTGGATATCCTTTACATCAATCTAGTAATAGTTTTCGCTCAGCGAGGTGTTACTTATTGGTCCTAAAGGGGCAAGGTACACAAATAATTGTGAGTACATGTTAGTTTTGGTGAAACTCAACGATATAAGTAAGGAGTCCTTTTATGTCGTGGCAAAATCGATAGGTTTACCTAATAAGTTCTTAGACGTACCTATCAACCAAGAATAGTTTCTAGACTATTAGCAAAAGGCTTTTGCTTACCTAAGATGTTTTAGGATTAAGTCGACAAACTGTGCTTAGTTCTTCAATGATTTTAGGATCTTGGAATCATTTTATTCACACCTGCCGGAACACATAACTTGAATAAAATGCTTAATAAACATTGAATTATGCATGTATGTTAGAATTTAAGTTTATTAAGAGAAACTGTGAATGGTTATTTATTTGTTTATTCTTTTCAATTGTAGTTTTAATATGGCAAACAACATTTCATTCAACATTCGATCAATTCTCGAAAAGGAGAAGTTGAACGGGAAAAACTTCCTTGACTGGCAAAGGAACTTGCAAATAGTTCTTATGCAGGAAGAAAAGGAGTATGTCCTAGATGAGGCGATGCCCGAAGCCGCAGGCGGCGGGGTCACTCAGACAGCCCTCAATCGTTGGATTGATGCCAACAAGGATGTGAAATGTCTAATGCTCGCCACCATGAGTGCGGATCTGCAGAAAAAGTTCATCAACTCAGATGCTTTCACAATCATCAGTGAGTTGAAGAACATGTTCCAAGATCTGGCTCGAGTCGAAAGATTCGAGACTCATAGGCAAATTCTTGAGACCAAGCTTAAGAAAGGCGAGCCCGTAAGTCCACATGTTCTCAAAATAATTGGACTCATTGAGAATATCAGTCGGCTGGATCAACAATTTTCTCAGGAAATGGCTATAGACACCATCCTCCATTCTCTTCATAGCGGGTATGATCAGTTCAAACTGAACTACAGTATGAATAGTCTGAAGGAAATAATGCCCTTGGTCCAAGTATGCATTCTATGACAAGTCTAATAAATGCGGTTCAGTATTAATTAACAAGTTAATAATTCAGTGAGATCAAGTGAGCTGAATGCCTAGCTAGAGGCCGCTTCAGTTCAAGTGGAATTAATGATATTAATCCACAGCTTACTCTTGACTGAACCCGTAGGGTCACACAAATAGTACGTAAACGGATCAAGTATTTAATGGCATTAAATACTCCATCTATGAATATTCGGAACCGACGGATCTTGGTTTCAGTGGGAGCTAAGATCGTCACAGGCAAGAAATGAATACTCCTGAAACGATAATAATTCCGGAAACGGAAATATTAAATATTTGTTCGAAACGGAAATTAATTCCGGAATCGGAAATATTAAATATTGTTCGTATCGGAAATGAATTCCGGAATCGGAAAATTTAATCGGAAGCGCATCGTACGAATAAGCATCGGACGAGGCCTGCCGGACGAGGCCCAGCACGAAGCCAGGCCATCGCCCAGCAAGCCAAGCGCGCCGCACAAACAGCCACGCCAGGACCAGCGCAAGGCCAGGCCCAGCAGGCTGCGCGCAGCGCGCAGCGCACACAGCGCGCACTGCACGCGCACTGCACAAACAGCCACGACGAGCGCATGGGCTGCGCACACATGGCCAGCAATGGCTGTGTGCGTGCGGCCCATGGACGTGCAACGCGTAGGGTGTTTGCGTTACGATTAAAGATCGTTTTGAATGTTTAATTTGAAAATTTTCAGTTCACGTAATTTTAATTAATTTTAAAATTAATAATTTAAATTATTTTCTTGGATTTTAATTTTGAATATTGTAATTATAATAAATTTTATTTATTCTAATTATTTTACTAAAATTAAAATCATGAATTAATTTAAATAACGACTGAAATTAAATTAAACTTTTTGGATTCAATTATAAATTTATATGAGCTTTAAATTTTAATTAAATTTGTATGTTTCCGGTTAGACTAGAAATACATTTTTATGTTTAAAATTAGTAAAGCATATGAATTTATTGGTTTAAGTGGGAGCGCTTTTTAGTCATAAACTCTTGATTAGGTCTACAAATCCTTAAGGTTAAAACAACTTGATTAGAATTAATAAGGACTGAATAATTGGTAGATTATTGGTGCCCTTGATTAATTGCTCCAAATGTTTACGTGATGCATAATGTGTTTTACTAACCAGCTATATGGGCCATTCATGATAATGAATGGGTGAATGGTATATATTGTATATGTACTGTTTTGCAGGTTATGAAGTGACTAGTATGGCCCAAATAGGATAGAAAATATGGTCTGCGTACCATTAATTTGAATGTAATTGGTCTAAAGTACCAAAGTTATTTTTCAATTCAAATATGGTCTGCGAACCATCAAATAGTTGTATTTAGTTATAGCTTATCCTATTTGAAGAAAATGGTGCCTCCCACGGAGATTTTCAAGACGGACTTTGAAGTCAAAGCTTCAAGATGAAGTCGGGCCATACTAGATCACAAATATCTTATGCATGTTTTAAGTTATTTATTGCTTTTAAATATGTCTTAAAATGCATGAGATCAAAAGCTTGATTATGTTGCATGATTAAGGATTTTAGTTCACTTAAAATCTAACCAACATAGTAAGAGCTTAAGTTCCAAACTTAAAAATTGAGTTAAAAGGTGCCATGCCAAAATATACACTTGCTTGGATATCCTTTACATCAATCTAGTAATAGTTTTCGCTCAGCGAGGTGTTACTTATTGGTCCTAAAGGGGCAAGGTACACAAATAATTGTGAGTACATGTTAGTTTTGGTGAAACTCAACGATATAAGTAAGGAGTCCTTTTATGTCGTGGCAAAATCGATAGGTTTACCTAATAAGTTCTTAGACGTACCTATCAACCAAGAATAGTTTCTAGACTATTAGCAAAAGGCTTTTGCTTACCTAAGATGTTTTAGGATTAAGTCGACAAACTGTGCTTAGTTCTTCAATGATTTTAGGGTCTTGGAATCATTTTATTCACACCTGCCGGAACAATAAAATCGAATAAAATGCTAATAACTTGTTTGAATTGCATGGTTGCTTTAATTTCAAGTTATTATTCATGATAAATGTTTAGACTTTGCATGCTTCAATGTATGTTTTAATTATTGTTTATAATTAAATATCTTGCACTGCAATAAATCCTTTTAGAAAGGTAACAGTAAATTTCCTCGATTGGTAGTGAATCCAAGAACGATTCACGGAAATGAGAGAAAGTGAGCAATTTAAAATGTACGTTTCTTTTAGCAACTTTTATGGTTGTTTTCGAAGATCAAAATCGAATGGCAAACCAATTGGTGCTTGTGAATTCAAAATACAATGTAGTTTTGAGATCATAAAGCATTGAGTTTAATACGCTCAGCTTTACCAATGGTTAACAACCTAATATCTTTGTCCATTTAATTCTCGAATGAGTCTAGTCCCTAGACATTCGAATAGATCGATACTTAGAGAACTTTAGAAGCTTCTGGTAAGATCATCTGGTTGAACCAAAATATTCAACATAAATTAAAATGGTAAAGAACCTTGTTGGTGACATTGGACATGTCTAACAAAGTATAAAAGTCAACACTAAAGAATTCAATTCTTAAGACTATAAGAAAGGGTACAAGAAATAGGAAAACAAAGGAACATATGAAAGGAATTTACGATTCCGTTTCTACCTATAAGTTTATGTTTAAAGAGAAGTGACCTAGCAATCAAACTTCCTTGGTATCATATACCGCTTGAGGTTCTTACTTCGGTAATAACTCAAACAATGGAAGCTAGGATACACTAATGACCTACAAGTGGGAAATGAAGCATGGCAATGCTACATTAATTGTAGGGTCATCTAGTTTGTTTTAAGTCCTTTCAAAGGCTGGAACTTAATGGCTATTTTGTTCCATAATCAGCATACCTAAATTTCTGCTTCAAACACAGAAAGACTCACATTCAGAAGAACAAAAACAATGCTTGTTTGTTTGTTTATTTGAATGAAATGGTCAATTACAGGTTGAGTCAATATGCTTGATTAAAACAAACAACTCTTTAAAGAACTTTACTAGGTTCAAATCAACCCCTTGATTTGAGTTCCACAAATCTTTGGCATTGTTGCTTAGACCATATCAACAAGTTAACATTCATAAGCTCTATTTTGATGGACTTCTGAAAGTTGATTGATTTCTAGATCATTTTAAGACAACTAGTCTTACTTGTTGAAAGTAACAAAAGATATGAACTATTGTTAGAACGCCTAGACAATGGAGTTCAAAGCTAAAGAAAGATTTTATGACTTTATTATTTCACATGGATTTGAGTGAATATTGGTTTATTTACTCAAATGTGATATAAGTTGAATCTGTTTGGCTAGTTCAAAGATTCAGAAGTATAAAATCCACTTGGCAAGAAATCATAAAGATCTAGGTTAGATCATGTTGATGATTACTTGAGACCAAATATGATCATCAATGATTGTGTGTTATAATTTCACAATCTAGGTCCATAAGATATGGCATATCTACGTTGGAATGATCGAAGTCAATTAGTACTTGATTCGATCAATGATGAATCATAAAGACTTTTCCTATAATTTCTAAAACAAAATGCTCAACTACCACCAAACTAAACCAAATTCGTCAAAGCTATTGAAAAGTAATTTCAGAATATCTTTTCATAATATATCTAAAGAGTTCTTAAACTCAGTGGGAGCTTAGTGTTTGTTATTCAACAAACTAAGGTCCAAGTATAGATATATGTTTCATTGTGATGAGACACAAGGGTATTGTTTCTACCACGAATTTTTGAGAACATAATGTTTGTTTGCTCGAAATAATGTCCTTTTGGAGGTTCGTTTCCAAAATGACAAGTGGGAGAAAATAGACCTCGAAAGTTTTCGAGGCGAACAACAAACATAAACGGACATTCCGGAGGCTTTTCGAAGTGCTTCAGAAAATCCGAACTTATTCTGTAAGGACTTTACAAGTGGCTTTAAAGAATAGACATCTCTTAGAAGACTTTACAAGTGCTTCAAGGAGAATAGAATATTCAAAGGACTTTCAAGTGGCTATTGATATTCTATTGTTTGATGTTCTATACCCAAGTAGGCATAGAGTTCAAGTCACTGAAACTATGAGATTCTTCTATTAGATAGTGAAGAAACATGGAATTCAGGTCACTGAAACTATGCAATTCTTCTATTAGATAGTGAAGAAACCTACAACTTGCAGTCAAACTATTATCATAAAGATTAATGAGTTTGTGACTTGTAAGAAAGCTATGACGAAATATAGATTCCCTAAAATGGTTAGAGGCCATATATAGACTATATGTTTAAATGGTTAGAGGCCATAAAACATACTCAATGTTTTGATGACAAAAATTGAAATTTTGTTGATTTGCAAGAATAGTTTCACACCTATTGGTTGCAAGTTTGTTTTAAGGATA
Source organism: Spinacia oleracea (assembly GCF_020520425.1). NCBI lineage: Eukaryota > Viridiplantae > Streptophyta > Magnoliopsida > Caryophyllales > Amaranthaceae > Spinacia > Spinacia oleracea. The sequence continues at coordinate 36,936,497 of NC_079490.1, read as the reverse complement.
AAAACCATCAAACATGGAATTGTGTTCACGCACAAAGCTAGATTAGTTGCTAAAGGTTACAAGCAAATTCATGGCATGGATTGTGTTGAAACCTCATGCAAAATCGTAATACTTAAGTCTATAATTCAAGCAATGATTGCATATTAGTACATATGGATGACAAAACGTATTCCTCAGTCAAATGTTGGAATATAATATGTACATGGTATGTCATAGAATTTGTGGATCCAAATAAATGCTTGAAAAGAAAGCTAGCTTACGAAATCTAAGTACAGATTTAAGCAAGCAATTGGGAGTTGGAACTGTATTTTAGTGAAGCTAATAAGTATTTTAGTTTCATAAAATGTACATGATTCTTATAGATGTATAAGAAGTTTAGTGGGAGTACGTAAAACTTAATTGGTCCTATGTGTATCACACACATATCTCTCTATTGTGAAATAACATTCAAATGCTAAATACTTAGATTTGAGATTATTCATCAATGACGGACCAAGGCGAAACTTAGTACATACTGGGTATTAAGATCTATTTACAAAGATCTTATGATATTGTTTTGGATTAAGTAAATGGCATTTACTAAATCAAACACGAAAGTCTCCATTGGAGATATTCGACCCATGTGAATAAATCTAAGTAAAGGATGTTTGAACTATGTATAAGCATTTACTAAGTTAAACATCAAAGGATCTAAATAAGATTCTTAACCTATATTATATGTCAAAGAATTTAGCTGAATTTAGTATCTACTGAAACTAGATAAGCTAAAGTTACATGAATAGAATTCAATTGGGAATTATTCTGCAAAAGAATTTATCATGTATGATATAATATGAGGATCGCCAAAAACGTATCGTATGACTTTAGCCATGACGAACATATACCAATCTCTATTGATCTAAGTAAAGATCAACTAGATTGAGATCAAGAATACTTATGGTACTTGAAAAGGTACATAGGAATAGTTCTTGATTCAAGGAAATAAAGATATGCTAAATATTGATGCTACACGCATAAACACTGGCAAAGGATCAAGCAAGACCCTTTGGAGTTAACCATTGATAAGGACGAGCTATAGAGCATCGTGTTTTGAAATGGCAACATGGATTGGAGACCATGAGTTGTTGCGTGGGAAATTAAAATATTAATTTCTATGTTCTAAGATATAGTTGGAGAGTCTTCCACATATCTATGAACTGCTTGGATAGGTAAATCCAAACAAAGCATCACTAGCAACCTATACAGTTGAAGTAAAAGTAATTATTGCCTAAGAAGCAATAAAACAGGGTTGTTTAAAGTTCTTCACTGAACTTGGGTAGATCACCTATCTGCTGGCTTGATGGTTCTTCATTGAAAATGCGTAGAACCACTCTTGAAGCAAGAAAAACGTCTGCTAACTTAATGGTTCTTCATTGCAAAATGAGTAAAACCACCATCGAAGTAAGAAAGACTAGATCACATAATAAACAAACTCGAAAAGATCTTATCATCATATCTCGAAGAACATTCGATGAAAAGGATATTAAGATTGGCAAAGCATGATAACTAAACCTATGCAACAAGTGAGAAGCAACACTCACGTTGTAGCACTGGAAATCAAGCATAGCTTTGAATTCCATGAATTGTTTTAGAAGATGGGTTTGAGGCCCATGGTTATAAAACATTGGGGTTGAACATTTATCATATATGAAATGTATTTTCATATTCCATTTAATCTTGGTTTAGTATTAAATGATGAGTCCCTTCAAATTTGACGATATATTCAAGATAGACTGTCAGGACCAGTCCTGTGACTAAGAAATGTCTATCAAGTGAACTTGAATGTCAAAGGTTGAAAATGGTCCCTAGTCGGAGTTTTCTATAAAATTGGACGCATAGAAAACGTTAGACGATTAGAATGCAAGATGACTAGTAGTTCTGTTTCTTGAACTATGTGGACATGGCAATGTCATAATCATTTGCATAGATACTTACTTTGGGAAGACTAGTATCGGACAAGACCTATGAAACTTTACTGTAAGAGATGAAAATCTGTCATAAGTAAATTTCATTAAATTATTAGACACTAAATCCTCAATACCTGAGTGATTTGAGATTACTTGTTTGAGAACTGGTTGCTTTGACGTTGACCAACCGTCGCACCGTAAAAGGAGGCTATAAAGGCAACGCTCAGGTAATCACCTATCAAACGAAGTCTAATCTCAAGATCGCAAGATTGGGATTGTCCTCCCATAAATCGGGATGAGATGCTTAAAAGTTGTACAAGGCCACTCGGAGAGCTAGAAACTGTGAAATGCATGGCCGTGCTCGGATGAATCATAGGCTATGATTATCTGTTTATTTGATCAGTTGAACTCTGAAACCGAGGAACACCTCTGGACATAATAAGGATGACAACTCTTACCTTATGTTCAAGAGCAAGCATCGAGCGACAAAGGAATTAGGAAATGCACACTTGTCCCTAAGGACAAGTGGGAGACTGAAGGAAATAATGCCCTTGGTCCAAGTATGCATTCTATGATAAGTCTAATAAATGCGGTTCAGTATTAATTAACAAGTTAATAATTCAGTGAGATCAAGTGAGCTGAATGCCTAGCTAGAGGCCGCTTCAGTTCAAGTGGAATTAATGATATTAATCCACAGCTTACTCTTGACTGAACCCGTAGGGTCACACAAATAGTACGTAAACGGATCAAGTATTTAATGGCATTAAATACTCCATCTATGAATATTCGGAACCGACGAATCTTGGTTTCAGTGGGAGCTAAGATCGTCACAGGCAAGAAATTAATACTCCGGAAACGATAATAATTCCGGAAACGGAAATATTAAATATTTGTTCGAAACGGAAATTAATTCCGGAATCGGAAATATTAAATATTGTTCGTATCGGAAATGAATTCCGGAATCGGAAAATTTAATCGGAAGCGCATCGTACGAATAAGCATCGGACGAGGCCTGCCGGACGAGGCCCAGCACGAAGCCAGGCCATCGCCCAGCAAGCCAAGCGCGCCGCACAAACAGCCACGCCAGGCCCAGCGCAAGGCCAGGCCCAGCAGGCTGCGCGCAGCGCGCAGCGCACACAGCGCGCACTGCACGCGCAGCGCGCAGCGCGCACAGCGCGCACAGCACACGCAGCGCGCAGCGCGCGCGGGCGCTGAGTGGGCTGCTGCTCGCGCGCACGCATGGGGCCCATAGTGGCTGCCGTGCGTGTGTGTGCAAGTGTTTGTGTTCGTGCACGTTTCCTAAAACATGCAGAGTTCGGTTAATGATTAAATTCCTAATTCTATTTGATAAATTAATTAAAATAGAGTTCTTGTAGGATTCTAGGTTTAATTAATTTGTATCTGAATAGGATTTCGATTCCCTTTCCATACCGCTATAAATATGAGGCTAGGGCTCACAATTTATAACACAAGTTTCAAAGTATTCAAAGTGAGTTTTTGAGAAAAAAATTCAGTCACACATTTGCCTATAAAGTGCCGAAAATAATAGTACCTTAAGGGCGATTCTAGTTGGTCAATCTTAAGGCGGATCCGGACGTGCTGTGGACTATCTACGGAGGGACGACACTTGGAGTCCTAAAGACTTGTTCTTGTTCGGTTCGGGCGCAGCTAGGGAAGGCACGCAACAAAGAGTATGCATCTAATCTATGCTAAATGATTATGTGTAAATAATATGTTTTCCTGGGTTTATGGTTTTTCCGCATGATTTATGAATTGTCATATGAATCATAACCTAACATAGTCTGGACAAAACGCTCACTGAGCTTCACGGTATACTGAAGACCGCTGAAAAGACGCTCAAAAGTGATAAGCAGGATGTGCTTATGGTGCGTGGGGGCAAGTTCAAGAAATCTGGAAAGAAGAGGAATGCTAAGAAAGGTGGCAACAAGGCCAGCCCAACTAAGCAAACTGGCGCCAAATCTGTAAAGAGGAAGGTCAGTCAACCCACTTCTGAATCCGAATGCTTCTACTGCAAGAAGAAGGGGCATTGGAAGAGAGATTGCTTGAAGCTAAAGGAAGATCAGAAGAACGGAACAGTCGTTCCATCTTCAGGTATTTTCGTTATAGACTGTATACTTGCTAATTCAACTTCTTGGGTATTAGATACAGGTTGTGGCTCACACTTATGTTCCAATCCACAGGGACTAAGAAGAAGTAGAAAGTTAAGCAAGGGTGAAGTCGACCTACGAGTGGGAAATGGAGCACGGATTGCTGCATTAGCTGTAGGAACTTACTTTTTGTCGTTGCCCTCCGGGCTAGTTTTGGAACTGGAAGAATGTTTCCATGTTCCAAGTCTTACTAAAAACATCATTTCAGTTTCTTGCTTAGATGCTAAGGGATTTTCCTTTTTAATAAAAGACAATAGTTGTTCGTTTTATTTTAAAGAGATGTTTTATGGATCTGCTAGATTAGTCAATGGACTTAATTTATTAGATCACGACAAATAAGTATATAACATAAATACCAAAAAGGCCAAAAAGAATGATTCAGATCTCACCTATCTGTGGCATTGTCAATTAGGCCATATAAACTTGAAACGCTTAGAAAGACTTCAAAAGGAAGGAATTCTAGAACCATTTGACTTAGAGGATTATGGTAAATGCGAATCATGTTTACTTGGCAAAATGACAAAGCAACCTTTCTCTAAAGTTGGAGAAAGAGCAAATGAACTATTGGGTTTAATCCATACAGATGTATGTGGACCAATGAGTACAAATGCTAGAGGTGGTTTCAGCTACTTTATCACTTTCACTGATGACTTCAGTAGGTATAGTTATGTCTACCTAATGAAGCATAAGTCTGAATCCTTTGACAAATTCAAGGAATTTCAGAGTGAAGTAGAGAATCAATTAGGCAAGAAGATTAAGGCACTGCGGTCTGATAGAGGCGGTGAATATCTGAGCTATGAATTTGATGACCATCTGAAAGAATGTGGAATTCTATCAGAATTGACTCCTCCTGAAACACCACAATGGAACGGTGTGTCGGAACGGAGGAACAGAACCTTGCTAGACATGGTCAGGTCAATGATGGGTCAGGCCGAACTTCCATTAGAATTTTGGGGACATGCACTAAATACAGCTGCACTCACTATAAATAGAGCTCCGTCTAAAGCTGCCGAAAAGACTCCATACGAATTATGGTTTGGAAAGCCTCCAAATGTGTCTTTTCTTAAGATTTGGGGATGTGAAGTATACGTCAAACGATTAATTTCAGACAAACTTCATCCAAAATCTGACAAATGTATCCTTGTGGGCTATCCAAAGGAAACAAAGGGGTATTACTTCTACAATACATCTGAGAACAAGGTGTTTGTTGCTCGAGATGGTGTCTTTTTGGAGAAAGATCACATTTCCAAAATGACAAGTGGGAGAAAAGTAGACCTCGAAGAAATTCGAGTCGAACAACAAACTCTAGAGAATGCTCAAGATGACATTCAGGATGAAACTCAGAGATCTTTAGAAGAATCTGGTGAGAATCATGGTCAATCTAGAAATATTACCCCGCGTAGATCGCAAAGATATAGATCTCAACCGGAAAGGTACTTAGGTATTTTGACGAATGAGAGCTATGACTTTCTATTACTTGAAAGTGATGAACCTGCGACTTACAAACAAGCTATGACGAGCCCTAGCTCCAAGCAATGGCAAGAAGCCATGCAATCTGAATTAGACTCCATGTCTGAAAACCAAGTATGGGATTTGGTCGATTTGCTAGATGGCTACCAAGCCATTGGAAGCAAATGGGTTTTCAAACTGAAAAAGGACAAGGATGGGAAACTTGAAGTTTTCAAAGCTAGATTGGTTGCAAAAGGTTACAGGCAAGTCCACGGTGTGGATTATGATGAAACCTTTTCACCAGTTGCAATGCTAAAGTCTATTCGGATAATGTTAGCAATCGCTGCATATTACGATTACGAAATATGGCAGATGGATGTCAAAACTGCTTTCTTAAACGGCGTTTTAACAGAAACTGTGTTTATGACACAGCCTGAAGGTTTTGAGGATCCAAAGAATGCTAAAAAGGTATGCAAGCTAAAGAAGTCAATCTACGGATTGAAGCAGGCATCCAGGAGCTGGAATATACGTTTTGATGAAGCAGTCAGTGACTTTGGTTTCATCAAGAACGCGGACGAATCTTTTGTATACAAGAAGGTCAGTGGGAGCAAAATTGCTTTCCTAGTATTATATGTCGACGACATATTACTTATCGGAAATGACATTCCTATGTTGAACTCTGTCAAGATTTGGCTTGGGAAATGTTTTTCGATGAAAGATCTAGGAGAAGCACAGTACATATTGGGCATCAAGATTTACAGAGATAGATCTAAAAAGATGATTGGACTTAGTCAAAGCACTTATATCAATAAGGTGCTTGATAGGTTCAAGATGGCGGACTCCAAGCGAGGCTACCTACCCATGTCTCATGGAATGACTCTAAGCAAGACTCAGTGCCCAAAAACACTTGATGAGCGTAGACGAATGAATGGGATTCCATATGCATCATTGATTGGTTCAATAATGTATGCTATGATATGTACACGCCCGGATGTTGCGTACGCACTCAGTGCTACGAGCAGATACCAGTCAGACCCAGGAGAGGCGCATTGGACTGCTGCCAAGAACATTCTGAAGTACCTGAAAAGGCACAAAGATGACTTCCTGGTCTATGGTGGAGATGATGAATTAATTGTTAAAGGCTATACGGACGCAAGTTTCCAAACCGACAAAGATGATTTCAGATCACAGTCTGGGTTTGTCTTCTGCCTCAACGGAGGAGCAGTAAGCTGGAAAAGTGCTAAGCAAAGCACCATTGCGGATTCTACAACTGAAGCGGAGTACATTGCTGCACATGAAGCAGCAAAGGAAGCTATATGGCTAAGGAAGTTCATAGGTGAACTCGGTGTAGTCCCCTCCATTAAAGGACCAATAGCCCTGTATTGTGATAATAACGGAGCTATTGCACAGGCAAAGGAGCCTAGACACCACCAGAGAGTCAAGCATGTACTTCGTAGATTTCACCTTCTACGAGAGTTCGTTGAAAGAAAAGAAGTCGAGATAAGCAAAATTGGTACTGATGACAACATATCAGATCCATTAACTAAACCTCTGCCGCAGGCGAAGCACAACTCGCACACTGCAGCTATGGGAATCAAGCATATTGGAGAATGGCTTTGATGTCTCTGTTTAATGTTTTAAAGTTTTAGAGTTTAAATCTTTGTAAAACATTATTGGTTAATCATTCACAATAAATGAAAAGAATTCATTTTTCCATTTAATTTGTGGTTTATTAAATGATGAGTCCCTTCAATTTGACGATATATTCAAGATAGACTGTCAGGACCAGTCCTGTGACTAAGAAATGTCTATCAAGTGAACTTGAATGTCAAAGGTTGAAAGTGGTCCCTAGTCGGAGTTTTCTATAAAATTGGACGCATAGAAAACGTTAGATGATTAGAATGCAAGATGACTAGTAGTTCTGTTTCTTGAACTATGTGGACATGGCAATGTCATCATCATTTGCATAGATACTTACTTTGGGAAGACTAGTATCGGACAAGACCTATGAAACTTTACTATAAGAGATGAAAATCTGTCATAAGTAAATTTCATTAAAATTATTAGACACTAAATCCTCAATACCTGAGTGATTTGAGATTACTTGTTTGAGAACTGGTTGCTTTGACGTTGACCAACCGTCGCACCGTAAAAGGAGGCTATAAAGGCAACGCTCAGGTAATCACCTATCAAACGAAGTCTAGTCTCAAGATCACAAGACTGGGATTGTCCTCCCATAAATCGGGATGAGAAGCTTAAAAGTTGTACAAGGCCACTCGGAGAGCTAGAAACTGTGAAATGCATGGCCGTGCTCGGATGAATCATAGGCTATGATTATCTGTTTATTTGATCAGTTGAACTCTGAAACCGAGGAACACCTCTGGACATAATAAGGATGACAACTCTTACCTTATGTTCAAGAGCAAGCATCGAGCGACAAAGGAATTAGGAAATGCACACTTGTCCCTAAGGACAAGTGGGAGACTGAAGGAAATAATGCCCTTGGTCCAAGTATGCATTCTATGTTAAGTCTAATAAATGCGGTTCAGTATTAATTAACAAGTTAATAATTCAGTGAGATCAAGTGAGCTGAATGCCTAGCTAGAGGCCGCTTCAGTTCAAGTGGAATTAATGATATTAATCCACAGCTTACTCTTGACTGAACCCGTAGGGTCACACAAATAGTACGTAAACGGATCAAGTATTTAATGGCATTAAATACTCCATCTATGGATATTCGGAATCGACGGATCTTGGTTTCAGTGGGAGCTTAGATCGTCACATGCAAGAAATGAATACTCCGGAAACGATGATATTGCCGGAAACGGAAATATGGATCGTATCGGAAATATAAATATTATCCAAGTCGTAGATGTTGCCGGAAACGGAAACATGGTACGTATCGGGAAATATTATCGGAAATGGAAATATTGCCGGAAACGGAAATATTGTCAGAATCGGAAATATTATCGGAATCGGAAAATGATTCCGGAAACGGAAATATTAAATATTTGTTCGAAACGGAAATTAATTCCGGAATCGAAAATTTTAAATATTGTTCGTATCGGAAATATATTCCGGAATCGGGAATTTAATCGGAAGCGTATCGTACGAATAAGCATCGGACGAGGCCTGCCGGACGAGGGCCCAGCATGAAGCCAGGCCATCGCCCAGCAAGCCAAGCGCGCCACACGAACAGCCAAGGCCACGCCAGGCCCAGCGCAAGGCCAGGCCCAGCAGGCCGTGGCAGCGCGCACAGCGCGCGCAGTGGGCTGCGAGCATTGCTGCAGCTCGCGTGGGCTTGTAGCTCGCGTGGGCCGTGCGGCCGTGTGGGCTGTGCGCGGGCATGGCCTGCACGCTTGCGGGTCATGCTCGCATAAGTGTTTGTGTTCGCATACGAAACCTAAAACGTGCAGAATTCGGTTAATGATTAAATTCCTAATTCTATTTGATAAATTAATTAAATAAGAGTTTTATTATAATTCTAATTTAATTAATTCGTATCCTAATAGGATTCCAATTCTCTTTCCATACCCCTATAAATATGTGGCCTGGGTTCACAATTTATAACGAGTAATTCAAGTATTCAAAGTGAGTTTTGAGAGAAAAATTCAGTCACACATCTTGCTCAAAAGTGCCGAAAATTTATAGTACCTTAGGGGCGATTCTAGTTGGTCAATCTTAAGGCGGATCCGGACGTGCTGTGGACTATCTACGGAGGGACGACACTTGGAGTCCTAAAGACTTGTTCTTGTTCGGTTCGGGCGCAGCTAGGGAAGGCACGCAACAAAGAGTATGCATCTAAATTATGCTATATGATTATGTGTAAATAATATGTATTCCTGGCTTAATGGTTGTTTCCGCATGATTTATGAATTGTCATATGTATCGTAACCTAACAGATGGTGCTGAGAAGGTGACATAATAAAACAGATGAATCATGAATGTTAAATATAATGAAAAAATAACATGTTAATACATCATATATTGCATTGAAGCTTTTATTTTTCTTTTGTTAACATGCAAATTCTTTCAACCATTCCTTATAATAGAGCAGGCATCCAGTATATCAAATCACAAAGAAATCAGATAACTCACGGCATAGGAACACACTCTATTATGTCTCGAATATAATGTGGCATTTATCAAGACTCTTCTTAAACCTTTGTGGTTCGTTCCCATAACCTAAGATTTATCGTGATATTAACTCATTCTCAATGTTCTACCTCAAGAACCTTCAATGGACTCAATGCAAGTTTTTCCTCCCACTTAACTAAATAAAATCAAAATCATTTCTTTCTTGCAATTTAAACAACAACCATGTTGCTTGAACACATTAAAATTTATCAAATACAAAACCCATTTACAATCACAATTCAAATCATATATATATACACACATAATACTCATTACTAAATATTCATTATATTTAGTAATAAGTTATGCCGTGAAAGAGATGAAATGGATTTTTTTTACAGATTTGAATCAAATTAAAGTTGTTGAGAAAGTTGAGATTGATGAAAACGAAAAAAAATACAGATCTGAATCATAATTCAGCCATATGTTTCATCACCTTAACAATTATATTGTTTCCTTAATGATTTAGCAAAGAAACATGGGTATACAACATCAACTTGGATAAAAATAATACATGAATGTGGAGTTTGTAACTTTCTAATAGTTACAGTTCTAATCCCTAATGCAACCTGCACATGAACCTAAACTCCTGCAGCATGTTGAGGCTCAGAATCTTTTTTACCCTGGGAGGATATCAAAGCTCTATTTTAAAAAATGAAATTGTCTAACACATGGCTTTCACTATCTAGCCAATTATTACACAATATGTATTGTAAAAACAAAACTAGGGGTCATAGGATAGTACAGTACACAATCAGTTAGCATATATTCATAGCAGATACGAGATAATTATTTCATGACTATGAAGCATAAGTAGGCAACATTGTATAACCACATTAGTGCATATTAACATAATCATAACCAAGTGTCTAACCAGATTTCATATTATGTATTTAGGCTTGAATTCTTGAAAAAATCTAACTGAATTAGGTTTTGTAAATTAGGGGTGTTTTTCCAATTCAACCAATCATTGAACATGATTAAAGAGGTTACCTAATTGAGTGGTGGGTTATCGAAGACGAAAATTCGAGAACACCATCTTCCGCGGTACTGGGAACGAGAACGAGAGAGAGAGAGAGAGAGAGAGAGAGGAAACACAACCAACAACAACAAGAACCGAATCAGCGGCGACCAGCTAGAAGGGGAGGCGAGGAAGCCGCCGTTCCGGCGAGGCGACACGGAGGAGAGAGAAATTTGAATTGGAGGGGAAGGGAGGTGAATCGGGGAGAGAGATAGAGGAGTGCGAGGAAGGTGGTCTCCCCAAATGATATTTCTAGAAAATGGTTTTGGAAGCTTGATGTAAATTATGTACAGCCAAATAAATTCATTTAGTTTATATTTATTTAAGCAAATATTTTCACTAATTTGACCTTTTAAAAAATTTAAATTCTTAGTTAATCCTTGGATTTAAATAAATTATTTTAGAAAAACAAAATCCATAATCAATAAATGAATTAATTTTCACAAATTTATACGAGGTAAAACTCGAGATTTAAATTTCGAAGACTATCGTAAGAGTTACTAATAAAATTTTCAAATTCACTGATCACTAATTATTAAAATTTCGAAACCATTATCTCAAATTTGTTTAAAATGAAAATTCTAAGAGAAACATTAAGGCGTCGTTCTATTCGATTTATTTTGTCCGAACTTATATTATCTGAACTTATATGAACTTAACTAGACTTATCATAACTAAATCGAACTTAACTAAACTTAGTTGAACTAATTTTATATGAAAAAACTTATTTTTTTTCTGAAATAAACTTAATTGTGTGTGAACATGTCTAGATAAAACTTATTTTTTCTGAACTTATATTATCTGAACTTCTCTAAACTTCACTAAAATTATTTTGTCTAAAATAAGTCAAAATAAGTCGAAAAAACAGAGCCAAAGACAATTTTTAAACTTAATCATCAAGTTAAAAGCTGCTCAATATCTGGGCTATTACAATGTGGTAGTGTTTGGCTAGGCTTATTGAAGTGTTTCTCTCAAAAGTATTTCTTTAGAAACTGTTTCTGGAAAACAATGCCTATACCACCCTTAGAACAAGTTTCGTCCTCGGAACTTCAAAACGTAAAACCTTAAGTCATTTGAATAAACTTATATCAGTTATATTTTTTTTTGATAAACAATTAAATAAGTAGAACTTATAAAGTTCAAGATTTATAAGGTAATAACTCTATAATTTATACAACATACGAGCAAGCTTTACTTTTAAATTTTTGTGCACGATGGCTTTTTAGCATAACTTGTTGCACGGGTGAAGGTTTGTAGTAATGCTTTTAATAATAAATCCAAACAAAGTTAAAATAAGATTCTACCAGGTAAATAATTTTCAATAAATTTCAACCAGGTCAGCAAGTTTACTCTAACTCTATATTTTACTCTCTTGCAAGCATGTATGAATAGGTCTGATCAATTAGTTCAATTCAAGTTTAGGTTTAGGTGTTAGTGTTTAGGGGTTAGGGTTTAAGGTTTTAGGGTTTAGGGTTTAGGGTTTAGGGTTTTGGCGTAACATGTTTTTCATTTATTTTGTTTACAATAATTACAAGTCCATATTCAAGGCTATAAACTACAATTTCGTAATGTTTTAAATTAAAAATTAAAAGGGATATTTTTCTTTATATACAATAAGGCATTGTTTGGCCAAACTTCTAAAAATCAACTTCTGTTATTAATATTTCTAAGAAGTATAAACAATCTTATATATATTGTTTTGCCAATTGTTTATTAATAGTAAATTTATATTTATAGTTCACTATTTATATTATTTGATTTTTTTATGATGAAGAAAGTACAAAAACATGTGTTATAAAAGAACCCACTCATTACTTTTACAAAAAACATTTCGACTTGTCATTTAGCTCAATTAGTTCATATAATTTTCAATAAGGTCCTATAATTTTGCTCTTTTGCAATGTGCAGGACTTATCAAGTCCAATCGGTTCCTATAATTAAGTTTCAATCATACCAATCAAGTCCAATAACATAAGTTCTAGTTAGAAGAAGCTCAAATGTTACAATTTGTACAAAACACACGCACCTTTAGATATATTTCAAATTAGATAAATTGTTTTAACAAAGTAAAACATAGCCAACCGAGGATAATTGCCATTGAATTATAACCATTTAGTGTGAACAAGTTCAAACAACATAACAACAAAGTATATAACTATTCGTTCGGTATCGTTTTTTGTTTCAAGTTTTCTGTTTTTTATAAAATTAAAAACCAAAATGTGAAAATCACAAAAAGTAATTTCCAATTTTTTGTTGCCAGTTTTCAAGACCAACAAGATTACTATAGGTATGACTATTTTTTAAGTCATAATTCAATTTAAATCATATGACTTTTAAATCCAGAAAACCACAAACTGAAAAATGTTAGTGATACTTATTAGTTCAGGTAAAGTAATGTTTTATGACTTAATTAAATACTAAATTAATCCATATGTTATATCGAATAAGATTCATTTGTTCAAATAAGTTATGTTTTATTTTTCGGTTAAATAAAATGCACCATAATACGCTTTATATCATAGTTTAAATAACTCAAAAGGTCGAACTTCCAATTCAATCCTAACCGATTATGATTTGAAAATCGAACACTCGCTTAATAGCTCACCCCTAATTATAAGCACTTATGTTATAAGTTTTTCATTTTTAAAACAAAAGAATGTTTACCTAAAAATTTCATAAAAAAGACATCCAAAGCGGTATTAAATTTGGGAATCGTGTTCTTCTACAAATCCCATCCCTTCCCGAGAAAGTCTTGTTCTATAAAAGGTATACCATTGAAATGGTATACTCACAATAAAATAATAATATATGTAATAGTGGGAAAAAAGCATTGGAAAAAGGAAAAGTGAAAATCTTATTCATGTGAGCGCCAAAAAATAATTAGAGAGAGACTAAAATTTTCATTTTGCGCCATCAACCAAAGACCCCCAAAAGTTGAGTGCCATAACCAAAAACTTTTAACAAAAATCCAAACCCTTCACAACTTTCTCACTTCTCCTTTGTTTTCTCTCTTCAGAACCAGAAAAAACATCTTTCTTTCTCTTTATTGCAGATTTGAATTGTAGTTTTCTTAAACAAGATAATTTGATTCAACATCAACAACGGAGGGTGGGAAAATAGTGAAAGAATTTCCCGGCAAGGTTTCCCTCTTTCTCTCTTCAAATTATCGATTTCATGCCATCTGATTGAATGATGTTAATATGGTGCTTTGTGATTTTAGTTTTTATTTGCGCATGTATATTCGCACATCACTAATTTTGACGAATTTTCCCATTTTTTTTTGTCATTAAGATTTTAGGGTTCTAGAGATTTGTTGCAGGATACTAAGATCACTGCAAGTGATCTTCGATGATGAAGATCAAATATGATGAATAAAAGATGAGATGATATTAAGAGAAAAGAATAGAAAGTTTAGACGGAGAAGTAGATAGCATAAGAGATAAGATAAGAGGATTTTGGTAATATTATTCATTGACTAAACAAAATGATCGAAGAGCATATTTATGGACTGATTCTAGCTTGATCATTAAGCTAAGTCCATAGCCAAATTCTGTTACACAGAATTGGCGCCAAAAATGCAACTAACAGAAAGTCAACATATTTGACTTTCTTTTATTAACAAATAACAAGCTACCCCTAACAATCGTTCCCCCTTAAAAACCTTGTCCACAAGGTTAAGGAATTACAAATTGAGGGTACTTGGTTTTGAATTTAGTAGCTGTTTCCCAAGTTGCATCATGGATTTCAGAACCTTCCCAATGAACCAAAAACTGGACTTGATCACAATTCTGAACCTTTAGAATTCCTTTGTGAAGGATAGCCATAGGAATTAAGTCAGCAACTGAGTTTTGACCTTGCAACCACTAAGGAATGTGTGTAGCAACAGGCAAAGTTCCATGAAAGAGTTTGAGTTGTGAAACATGGAATACATCATTGATTTTGGATGAATCTGGTAATTTGAGCTTGTATGCCAACTAACGTATGACAGTAGCCACCTGAAATGGACCATAATACTTTGAACAAAGCTTTTGATTCTTTCTTTGTTGACATGTGTGTTGCATATATGGCTTCAACTTTAACCAAACCCAATCTCCTACCACAAATGATCTTTCACATATGTTTTTGTCAGCTTGTTGTTTCATCATAGTCTGTGCTCTTAGGAGATGAAACTTGACTAGATTAATAATATATTCCCTCCTTTGAAGACTCCTATTTACTTCATCAACACAAGATTCCCCTGGCAAGTAGGGCATATGCAAAGGTGGAGGTTGCCCATAAACAACCTCATATGGGGTTAACTGAGTAGTAGAATTAAAATGGGTGTTGTACCACAATTCAGCTACAGGTAACCAGTAATTCCACTCCTTAGGTGTATCACTGCACATGCATCTAAGATAACTTTCAATACACCTATTCACCACTTCAGTTTGTCCATCTGTTTGTGGGTGATATGCAGATGGCAACAAGAACTCAGTGCCATGTAGATTGAATGAACCCTTCCAAAACTGATTGAGAAATACAGAATCCCTGTCACCAACTATGCTCCTAGGCCAGCCTTGAAATTTATACACATTATCTAAGTATGCCTGTGCTACTTGGATAGCAGAATAGGGACGAGACAGTGCCATGAAGTGGTCATACTTACTGAACATGTCCACAACTACAAAGATAACATCTTTCCTGTAGACTTAGGTAGACCACTGATAAAATCCATTGAGATGTCAAACCACACTGCCTCAAGAATTGGTAGAGGTTGCAACAAACCTGGACTGGCTGCAATGTCATATTTTGCAGCTTGGCAGACTTTACACTATCTAACAAATAGTCTGACATCAGTAGTGAACCCTTCCAATAAAAAAGACTTTGCACTCTTCTAGTTGTTAATTCTCTGCTAGAATGACCGCTCTCTGGTGAGGAATGCAACCAAGTGATCACTTTTGACTTCAAGACATGATCAGACCTCAAAACCAGTTTACCCTTTTTTCTAAGCAACCAATCTTTCCAAGTGTAACTATCTACTGACTCTGCATTCTGTAACTTGGTAATGATACTCATGAGGTGATCATCCAGTACATAACTGGCCTTGATGAGAGTAGTGAGGTCAGACTGAACAACTGAAATTTCCAGATACAAAATTGTAACCCCTTGAACTCTAGAAGGGGCATCATCAACCAAATTTTCCTTCCCAGCCTTGTGTTGTATGTCATTGTAATACCTCGTATTTTTATAATATTTATAAATATATTTTATTATATTTATAAATCATTTTACGAGTTTTGGAATTTGTTTCGCATTTAAATATTATTTAAATGTATTTTAATTGATTAGAATATTTATTATTTTAATTAATTACGAAACGAATTTAGTTTTCGAGTCGGGAAATTTAATGGGTCGCAAGTAATTTTAAAAGGTGTGGGTTTTAAATGAAAAGTCCAATTCGTTTTATTAAACGAGCCCAATCAAAAGAATTTAATTCAAGTCCTAAGCTAGCCCAATCATTTAATTCCCTAAGCCCAATTCTAATTTCCTAAGCCTATCCCATTAGAATTTGGGAGCCTATAAATAGGACTCCCCTCATTAAATGATCCCCCTATTTTGTCATAAACCCTTTACTCTCTTACTTGCCCCTCACTCTTCCTCTCTCCTCCTTGTGCCCGGCTCCCTCACCCGCACTCGACCAAGCACGCTGCTCGTCGAGCCTCGCCCATCGCTGCCCTCACCTCATCGCCTTCTCGCCCTCGCGTAGTGCAGCACGCAAGTGCTGCTGCGTGTGTTATTGTTGTGTGCGTCGCTGCTGTGCTGCCCCTCTCGCCCAGCCACACACGCACACCCTCCCTTTCTCTTGCTCGCGCCCAGCCCGCGCACTCGCCCTTGTGCCGCGCTGCTGTGCCGCGCCTGCTGCTGCTTCGTTCCTTCGTCCGCCCACGCATACACTTCGTGTGTGTGTGTGTGTGTTGTTTTTGTTCGTTGTTCAATCTTTTTCGCCTAATCACTTTAATCCGTGGTTGTTCCATGCTATAGGCCGGATTGGTATAATTCTCTTCTTCCTTGCCTATTCTATTTCAATTCTGTATTTTAAATTATAATATTGTTATTGTTTTGAATAATTGAAATGCTGGGAATAGGTTATGAACACCGTGCTTTGAGGATTTATGTGTTGTGATTCTTTAGGCTTGTTTTAATTATTAAAGCATGAATTTTCAGATTCGTTTATTTAATAAAGAATTGATTTTTATGGTGTTAACTGGTTTTATTGGGATTTTCAAGTTAGGGTTTTAACCTAGACCTAATGAGTCAATTGATTAGCATAATTAGGTCATGATTTTAATTATGATAATCAATTATATTTTCAGATTTATATAAAGGCTTAAAGTGTTGATTTTAATTGATTTTAAAGGCGAAAAAAGTATGTTTTCATACTAGGGATTGGTTTTGAAAATTGAGACTATTATTTTATTGAAGAACGATTGAATTCAAAAGTTTAAATAAGGTTTAAGATTTTATAAAGTTGCTGGAAATTTAATGAACGTGGAAATAATTTAAGTTTCATTATTTTGGTGATAGGAGGTGATTTCTAAGTGACTGCTCGTATTGCAAAGTGGCCCCTACGCTTAGGTATTCAAGAAACGTACAAGTCTAGGGCGACCACACCATTTGTTAAAAGAATTGCATGATTGTTGTTGATGTGAATTAAATTATGTGGATTCATGTTTATTTTGGTGAACGATCATGTGAATTATGATGTTGGATTTATTGGATTATTTGTTGAACAAGCATGTTGGGATTATTATGAGTATGGATTTCATTGTCAATCATGTTGTTCAATATTTATGCATTTATGGTTTGTTTCACATGCAAGGGATGGATTATTTATTATTATGCTATTGTACGGGATGTCTAGCATACTTTGAGCCAATTATTCGTACCTCGTTGTACTATTTATTTTACCACATGTGAAGGGTTAGCTCACGTAAGCCACCGCACATGTAGGGTTCAGTTGGAAATATTATATGAAATGAATTAGGATTTGTCGTGCAAGGGCCCAACCCTCATGTTAATGGGCATGATGTGGAATCTCACTGTTGTGAGGAGGAACCTGGTAGTAATCTCACAAGTGTCTTGCTTTGATGATCACAAGTCCTAAAGCATTAAAATGAGATTGTTTTGGTTGTTGTTTATTAGTTGTATGTGTGTATGTTGTTGAGTCTTGAGTTCACCTTTAATAAAATATTAATAAACGTAAAGTGCAACCAGAACAAGCTTCAAAACTCTTGGAACGTATATACCTCGAGTATGAACAATGGGGGGAGACTTGCCGGAAAGCTTGATCTCCTACTAATGATACAAGACGTTGTTTCATTTATATTATGCGCAGGAATTCCGTCGATATGGCCCGATTTTATTATTTATTTTTTGGTGTATGGTTGGCTCCCATCACCTTTTTCCTTTATGGAATATTTCTTTGGCCCATTCGAAGCTTATTCTAATTAAATTGTGAGTCAAGAGTCGAGTCAAGAGTCGAGTCAAGAGTCGAGTCTTGTATTCATGATTTGTTTGTTAATTATTAAATGGCTTTTGCATGTTAATTAGCACTTAGTGAGTGATGCATGTTTATAGTTTTGTTTCACTCTATTCTTGTAAGTACTCAGCTTTTGTTGACTACGTGCTTTGTGTTTTTGGTCATGGCCTTTGCCTTAATGACCCTATGATGATCTATCATTTGCACTTGCATTGATGGGGAGTAGAATAATATAGTAGGTTGGTAGATCGAAATCATGTGGCTTGGAATGATTAAAAGAGTTGCATGCTTTCGTACTTTGAACTATTTTATTATACTTTAATTATGTTTGAATTCGTTGAACTTTTTATACTTTGGTTTTTGGGCCGTCATGGTTCCAATTTGTAGGAGGCCTCGATATTATATTAATTATGTTTTAAAAAGTTAATTGACATCAAATTCCGCTACGTAATTCTGGTACTAGCCTTAACCGTTATCACGGTGAGTTAATAATTTAGTAATTCCTTTATTTTAAGTTGGAAAATGGTTTTATAAAAGCAAGGAATTATTAGGGCGTTACAAAGTGGTATACTAGAGCTTAGTTTCATTCCTTCTTTGTACTAAGCAATACTACAAAGTGGTAATCGGAGAATAATGCGGAACTTTAGGATTTTTAAACATTATTTTCCTAAAGTCAAAACGTATTATTTTGAGTACTCAATATTTTAAAGGTCAATTATCAATTATTTTGGGTCGTTTGAAATAAGTCGAAAAGTTTGGATTATTATTTAATTTACTTAAAGTTTTCCCAAAATTATTTTATTTATTCGAAATTTTCGAATTAAATTCGAAATATTTTTTTCGGATTTTCCTTCTAATTGTCCGAATTATTTATTTATTTATTTATCTAATTAATTTTTGGAAATTTTCGGAATTTAAAAAAAAATAATTTGGATTTCCTTAATTATTTTCCGAAATTAATTTGTTTAATTAATTAAAATTCTTATTAATTTTCGATTTTAATTTTAATTATTTCAACTAAGTTAGGAGTTATTTCTTAATTAATTTCGAAAATTAATATAATTTTCAAGTGAGAAATGGTTAGATTAAGAAGGGCATATTAGTTTAAGAATGCATATTATGTGACAATGTGATTTATTAATTGCCATGTATGTGTTTTAACCAAGTTTATCTTGCTTTATGTGATTAATTGCATCATATTTCATGTTGAGCATATACTTGTGATTGAAATTGTATGGCTCCACGAACTATTTATTGTATCCTTTTTGGGTTGGAATTTCTATGGGAACGCGTTAGTAAGACTTTCTAGTTGTGAATTTTCAGGAATTAAGGATGCTACCTTCTAAGTTCACCAGTCTAGGATACTTAGAGAAGATGGATAACGAGACTCCTCACATGTATGTCCAGAAGATCGTGTTTGCTTGCAACTATTTTGCTTCGACCAAGGATATGCCCCATCTTAGGCACAAATATATGATGGCTAGTATGGTTATTCATTGTTTTCCCCATAAGAACCCTTACATAGACCTTAAGAACAAGTTCAGTGACATGCATTTTAATGATGGTACCCCTAATTGGTACAAATATGGGACTGG
The DNA here is from genome assembly GCF_020520425.1 of Spinacia oleracea. NCBI lineage: Eukaryota > Viridiplantae > Streptophyta > Magnoliopsida > Caryophyllales > Amaranthaceae > Spinacia > Spinacia oleracea. Next base: position 36,916,662 of record NC_079490.1, on the reverse strand, counting down.
AGATGGTAGGTGGAAATATGATACTGAGGTTCTTACTACTATCTTAGAGGTTGCGGAGAATAGCTATGAGGATGGGAAGTACTCTGCGGGTCTAGGTATGGGTTATGGAGGAGTAGAAAGTGATGGTGAGGATGGCATGATCCATGATGAGCAAGCTAATGATGTTCAGGAGGACGATGATGATGATGATGTAGTGGAGATTGAAAATCCTAATCCGGTAGTTCCTGAACCAACAATTGAGATATCTAGTGGGTCTGAGGATGAGCTTGAAGAGAATAATGTGGTTGATAGTGAGCCACAACAGGATGATGAGGCTATGGATGAAGACTTTGATCCAGAAGAAGACTTGGATGATCCTAATGATCAAGAATTTACTCCAGAGCAATACAAGGAAAGAAATGATCGTCGTGATGACATTAGTCTTTAGAGAAATGTAATCCGTAGTTATTTATTTTTCGTTGAATAATAAAGTGGCAAAGCTACTACTTATGGTTGTTAGTTCTATTATATTTGGAGAAATAAAATTCATATCATTGGTGGATGTAAGATCCATTCATTGATGCATTAATAAAAGCATAGAATTTCCTTTTCGTTATCTCTTAAGTTCAATTTTCAATTCTAAGTTTTGTGGGTATCGCAAAGGGATTAATTGTTATTTCTTCAATGAAATTTTATGTGCAAGGTGGTCAAAGTAGCAACCATCTAAATTACATGCATCGAATAGTTGGGTGAGAAGGCCCAAAAGTGGCGCCAACTCCCCTAGGGCACGTGTGATTGTGTTCTTGTTGTGAGTGGGTTCGTTGTCGAACTAGTGCCTTACTAATGTCATGTCCAACCAATATTAAAGTTAGTCTTCTATTTTATTCAGGAGAAGGGATATGGCTAACCAAGAGATTTCTGGAGTGGTTAGATAACTAGCTGAGGTAGTTCGAGACCTAGCTCAAACTAGAGCCAACCCAGTGCATGATCCGGCTGGGGAAATGTTTAAGAAAATAGCTCAAAGCAAGCCTCCATTGTATAGCGGAGATATTGAACCAAGTGTTCTTGAAAACTGGTTGAGAGAATTTGATAAGCTTATTGTAGCTGTGAATTTCCCCGAAAACCTTAGGGTGAACAGTGATGCGTACTACCTGAGAGGTGAAGCTGATTTATGGTGACAACGATGTGAGAATACCCTTAGAGCCATACCTAACTTTGGGTGGGAAGCATTCAAAACCGCATTAAGGAACAAGTTTTACCCACCTTATCTGAAGAAGAAAAAGGCGCAGGAGTTCATCGAACTCAAAATGGAGGGTCTGTCTGTAACGGAATACTATTCTAAGTTTATAGAGCTGTCTAGGTTTGCACCTGAAGTGGTGGCAACGGAAGAGCTCAGGGCTCAGAGATTTGAGAATGGATTGACCATGGACTTGCAATTGTTGTTGTCTGGAGAGACCTTTACCTCATTAGACACCCTGTACGGAAAAGCTGCTCACTTGTATGGGTTACAACAAAGGAAGAATGGGAGTACTGAAAAGAGAAAGGATGGTGGAAACTCGAATCAAGGGAATAACCATCAGAATTAGTGGAATTTTAAGAAGCACAAAGGGAATGGGAACTTCCAGTTTAGAGCTAACAATGGTGGCAATCGCAACAACCAAGGTGGTGGAAATCAGTCTGGAAGGAATGGAGTAAGGACCTACGACTGTAGGCGCTGTAACATGAATCACCCTGGAAAGGATTGTGACGGAAACCTAGTGACTTGTAGATTCTGTCAGAAGTTGGGCCATAGGGAGTATGAATGCTATTCTAAGAATGGAAACCTAACCAAGGTAACCACCAGAACAATAATCGGAATCATCAGAACCGAAATGGGGGAAATGGAGGTGGAAGCCAAAGGAATTACCAAGGTAGTAACAATGGTAACAACAATAGCAATCACCAGAACCATGGAAATCCTGGAGGAAACCAACAGCAAAATGGGAACCGAAACAACAATGGAAACACCAATGGAGGTGGCTATAACAAAGGAGTTTCCCAAGGGAAGCTGAATGTGATATCTAGGCAAGAAGCGGAGACTTCCTCTGACGTCATAGCGGGTACTTTTTCTATTAATTCAGTTTTAGTTAAAGTTCTATTTGATTCTGGTGCGACATATTCTTTTATATCAGTAGACGCTTTGGGGAAATTAGGGTTGAAAGAGCCTGAAACAATTGAAGTACCTATAGTCATACCTACTGGTAGCATAGTGAAGTGTACCAAAATCCATAGAGATGTGCCTTTGACCATAGCCAAAACCGTGTTCTTATCTAACCTAATCGAGTTTGAGTTAGGAGAGCTAGATGTAATTCTAGGAATGGACTGGTTGGCCATGTTCAAAGCCAAAATAGATTGCGAGAAGCAGAAGGTTCACTTGAGGTCTAACCTAGGCAAAGTAGTGTCATATCGTCGTTTTGGTAAGCCTAAGAACATAGGGATTATCACGGAAATGAAACTCGTGAAGCTAGTCGGTAAAGGGAACCCAGTCTTTTTATGCAATGTGAGAAACCTAGAGCATGTAATCAAAGATCAACCTGAAGACATTGCAGTAGTTAATGAATTCCTCGATGTGTTTCCGGAAGAGATCCCGGGGATGCCTCCCAATCGACCTATTGACTTTACCATAGACTTAGTGCCTGGAACCGGGCCTATTTCAAAAGCACCATATCGAATGGCTCCAGCAAAAATGAATGAGTTAAAAGGCCAGTTGGAGGATCTATTGGAGAAGGGTTACATTAGGCCAAGTGCATCGCCTTGGGGAGCACCAGTGTTGTTTGTGAAGAAGGATGGAAGTATGAGGCTCTGTATAGACTACATGGAGCTCAATAAGGTCACAATCAAGAATAATTATCCTTTACCTAGGATAGAGGACCTATTTGACCAACTGAAAGGAGCAGGAATCTTTTCAAAGATCGATCTGCGTTCGGGTTATCATCAATTGAGAATCGCTGCTCACGACATACCAAAGACCGCATTCAGGACTATATACGGACATTATGAGTTCACTGTTATGCCTTTTGGGTTAACCAATGCACCTGCAATATTTATGGACTTAATGAACCGTGTGTTCCATGCCTATTTGGACAAGTTTGTAGTGGTTTTCATAGATGACATCCTAGTGTATTCGAAGAGTGAAGAGGATCACGCTGAACACTTGAGATCTGTGTTGAGTACCCTGAGAGATAACCAGTTTTATGCCAAGTTCTCAAAGTGTGAGTTTTGGTTGGAAAGAGTTGCATTTTTGGGAAACTTTGTGTCTAAGGAAGGAGTGGTAGTAGACCCTGCTAAGGTCAAAGATGTTAGTGAATGGCCTACACCCAAGAGTGTGACTGACATTCGAAGTTTTCTGGGATTAGCTGGCTACTATAGACTCTTTGTGCAAGACTTTTCTAGGATAGCAAAGCCAATGACAACCTTGATGAAGAAGGAAGCAAAGTTTGAACGGAATAACCAGTGTGAGGAGGCGTTCTAAGCCTTGAAGACGCGATTGACAACCGCGCCAGTGTTAACCTTTCCAGATGAGAGTGGTACCTATGATGTGTATAGTGATGCCTCTAAGAATGGTTTAGGGTGTGTGTTGATGCAGAACGAAAAGGTTATTGTGTATGCGTCAAGGCAGTTGAAGCCATATGAATCCAATTACCCTACCCATGATTTAAAGCTAGCTGCTATAGTGTTTGCATTGAAGATATGGAGACACTATCTGTATGGTGTGAAGTGTAGAATATTCACGGATCATAAGTGAAACCGTAGTGTTGGGACCTCAAATGATAGAGGATACCATGAACCAAATCCGAACCATCCAATTAAAGATTCAAGCGACGTAGGATCGCCAAAAGAGTTATGCAGACTTAAAACGTAGGGATGAAGAGTTCAACATAGGTGATAAGGTGTTGCTCAAAGTGTCACCAATGAAAGGTGTCATGAGATTTGGAAAGAAAGGGAAGTTAAGCCCTAACTACATAGGCCCATATGAAATCTTAGAAAGAATTGGAAAGGTAGCTTATAGACTAGCCTTGCCTATGGACTTGCATAGAGTGCATAATGTGTTCCACATATCTCAGTTAAGGAAGTATGTTCCGGATAAGTCGCATGTGTTGCAACCGGAGACCATAGAATTAGACCAAAGTTTAACTTTTGAGGAAAGACCTGTCAAAATCCTGGATAGTAAAGTGCGTAGTACACGTACTAAAGATGTGAAAATTGTCAAAGTGTTGTGGTCTAATCAAGAATCTGAGGAAGCAACTTGGGAAGCGGAGGACGAAATGAGAAGGAAATATCCCGAGCTTTTTCCCGAGGTTAGTTGAGTTACGGGGTCGTAACTCGTGTCTTTTAAGGGGGTAGAGTGCGGTAGAATTTCGCGCTTTTTACCTTGCTTTCCCCTATTTTATGCTCAATTTAGTGTTTTCTATTGAATTCACACTTATTATTGTCCTGTTTAATCATGTAAAGAGTATAACAACTTAAATTTTTTGCAAGTGAACGCATTAAAGTCTCATAAAGTCTCAAGTTTTGAATTTGAATTGTGATTTCCGAACCCAAGTTTCAGGACGAAACTTGTTTTAAGGAGGGTAGACTGTAATACCTCGTATTTTTATAATATTTATAAATATAATTTATTATAATTATAAAGCATTTTACGATTTTTGGAATTTATTTCGCATTTAAATATTATTTAAATGTATTTTAATTGATTAGAATATTTATTATTTTAATTAATTACGAAACGAATTTAATTTCCGAGTCGGGAAATTTAATGGGTCGCAAGTAATTTTAAAAGGTTTGGGTTTTAAATGAAAAGTCCAATTTGTTTTATTAAACGAGCCCAATCAAAAGAATTTAATTCAAGTCCAAAGCTAGCCCAATTCTAATTTCCTAAGCCTAGCCCATTAGAATTTGGTAGCCTATAAATAGGACCCCCATCATTAAATGATTCCACTATTTTGTCATAAACCCTTTTCTCTCTTACTTGCCCCTCACTCTTCCTCTCTCCTCCTTGTGCCCAACTCCCTCACCCGCACTCGACCGAGAACGCTGCTTGTCGAGCCTCGCCCATCGCTGCCCTCACCTCGTCGCCCTCTCGCCCTCGCGTAGCGCAGCACGCAAGTGCTGCTGCGTGTGTTGTTGTAGTGTGCGTCGCTGATGTGCTGCCCCTCTCGCCCAGCCACACGGGCACACCCTCCCTTTCTCTTGCTCGCGCCCAGCCTGCGCACTCGCCCTTGTGCCGCGCTGCTCGCGCCTGCTGCTGCTTCGTTCCTTCGTCCATGCGCACTCACACATCGTGTGTGTGTGTGTGTTGTTTTTGTTCGTTGTTTAATCTTTTTCGCTCAATCACTTTAATTTGTGGTTGTTCCGTGCTATAGGCCGGATTAGTATAATTCTATTTTTCCTTGCCTATTCTATTTCAATTCCGTATTTTAAATTATAATATTGTTATTGTTTTGAATAATTAAAATGCTGGGAATCGGTTATGAACACCGTGCTTTGAGGATTTATGTGTTGTGATTCTTTAGGCTTGTTTTAATTATTAAAGCATGAATTTTCAGATTCGTTTATTTAATAAAGAATTGACTTTTATGGTGTTAAACTGGTTTTATTGGGATTTTCAAGTTAGGGTTTTAACCTAGACCTAATGAGTCAATTGATTAGCATAATTAGGTCATGATTTTAATTATGATAATCAATTATATTTTCAGATTTATATAAAGGCTTAAAGTGTTGATTTTTATTGATTTTAAAGGCGGAAAAAGTATGTTTTCATAATAGGGATTGGTTTTGAAAATTGAGACTATTATTTTATTGAAGAACGGTTGAATTCTAAAGTTTAAATAAGGTTTAAGATTTTATAAAGTTGCTGGAAATTTAATGAACATGGAAATAATTTAAGTTTCATTATTTTGGTGATAGGAGGTGATTTCTAAGTGAGTGCTCGTATTGCAAAGTGGCGCCTACGCTTAGGTATTCAAGGTACGTACAAGTCTAGGTAGACCACACCATTTGTCAAGAGAATTGCATGATTGTTGTTGATGTGAATTATATTATGTGGATTCATGTTTATTTTGGTGAACGATCATGTGAATTATGATGTTGGATTTATTTAATTATTTGTTGAACAAGCATGTTGGGATTATTATGAGTATGGATTTCATTATCAATCATGTTGTTCAATATTTATGCATGTGTGGTTTGTTTTACATGCAAGGGATGGATTATTTATTATTATGCTACTGTACGGGATGTCTAGCATATTTTGAGCCAATTATTCGTACCTCGTTGTACTATTTATTTTACCACATGTGAAGGGTTAGCTCACGTAAGCCACCGCACATGTAGGGTTCAGTTGGGAATATTATATGAAATGAATTAGGATTTGTCGTGCAAGGGCACAACCCTCATGTTAATGGGCATGATGTGGAATCTCACTGTTGTGAGGAGGAACATGGTAGTAATCTCACAAGTGTCTTGCTTTGATGATCACAAGTCCTAAAGCATTAAAATGAGATTGTTTTGGTTGTTGTTTATTAATTGTATGTGTGTATGTTGTTGAGTCTTGAGTTCACCTTTAATAAAATATTAATAAACGTAAAGTGCAACCAGAACAAGCTTCAAAACTCTTGGAACGTATATACCTCGAGTATGAACAATGGGGGGAGACTTGCCGGAAAGCTTGATCTCCTACTAATGATACAAGACGTTTCATTTATATTATGAGTAGGAATTCCGTCGGTATGGCCCGACACTCGGCATGGCCCGATTTTATTATTTATTATTTGGTGTATGGTTGGCTCCCATCACCTTTTTCCTTTATGGAATATTTCTTTGGCCCGTTCGAAGCTTATTCTAATTAAATTGTGAGTCAAGAGTCGAGTCTTGTATTCATGATTTGTTTGTTAATTATTAAATGGCTTTTGCATGTTAATTAGCACTTAGTGAGTGATGCATGTTTATAGTTTTGTTTCACTCTATTCTTGTAAGTACTCAGCTTTTGCTGACTACGTGATTTGTGTTTTTGGTCATGGCCTTTGCCTTAATGACCCTATGATGATCTATCATTTACACTTGCATTGATGGGGAGTAGAATAATATAACAGGTTGGTAGATCGAAATCATGTGGCTTGGGATGATTGACAGAGTTGCATGCTTTCGTACTTAGAACTATTTTATTATACTTTAATTATGTTTGAATTCGTTGAATTTTTTATACTTTGGTTTTTGGGCCGTCATGGTTCCAATTTGTAGGAGGCCTCGATATTATATTAATTATGTTTTTAAAAGTTAGTTGACATTAAATTCCGCTGCGTAATTCTGGTACTAGCCTTAACCGTTATCACGGTGGCGGTAATACTTTAGTAATTCCTTTATTTTAAGTTGGAAAATGCTTTTATAAAAGCAAGGAATTATTAGGGTGTTACAGTCATAATCAAACCCCATATGCTTGGACAACCAAAATTGTTGGAAATGTGCGTATATTACTTTCTATTGTAAAATCCATTTTAGACTCTTTTGGTTTGTTCTAATGGTAAAGTGGGAACTCATGAGGTACTGCTCCCACTTTTGGACTGCAAAGACAATGGCTAAAAGTTCATTTTCATACATAGATAATCTTTGCCACTTAGGTCCAAGGGTTCTGCTGATATAAGCCAAAGGGTGATTGTCTTGCATTAACACAACTCCAATTCCTGTGTTGGAAGCATCTGTCTCCACCACAAACCCTTTAGAGAAATCTAGCATAGCCAACACAGGTGAAAATATGATAGCTTGTTTGAGGGATGTAAAAGAGATATGAGCTTCATCTAACAATTCAAAAACCCTTTTTCAATAGATCAGTCAATCGTTTGCTTATCAAAGAATAATGCTTGACAAACTTCCTATAATAACAAATTAATCCCAGAAAGCTTCTCAATTCCTTGACTGATTTAGGAACAGGCCTACTCTCAACAGTGACAATTTTGTTGGGATCTGTTTCACCTCCCTTGGCAGAAATAAAGTGACCCAAATACTTCACCCTATCAATAGAAAAACTACACTTACTAGCCTTTGCAAACATCTTGTTAAGCCTCATTAGCTCAAAGACTTGAGTCAAGTGTGTCAAGTGTTCTTCTTGAGTTCTACTATAGACTAAGATGTAATAAAAAAAGACCAGAACACATTTTCTCAAAAGGGGTTTAAACACACTGTACATCCAAGTTTGAAAAGATGCTGGTGCATTAGTTAGACCAAATGGAATAACCAAAAACTCAAAGTGCCATGAGTGTGTCTTAAAGGCTATTTTGTAAACATCTTGTTCATGTACTCTCAACTGATGATAGCCTGCTCTTAGGTCCAATTTACTAAAAATAGAAGCACCTGCTAGCTCATCAATAAGCTCATCAATCACAGGTATTGGGAATTTGTTCTTAACAGTTCGATTATTCAACTCTCTATAGTCCACACAGAGCCTCCTGATACCATTTTTCTTGCCTACCAAAACCACATGAGAGGAAAATGGGCTAGAACTATTCTGAATGACCCCCCTTTCAAGCAGGTCTTGACCAACTAGTTTCTCTATGACATCCCTTTGTTTCAGTGGATACCTGTAAGGCCTAATGTTTACTGGCCTAGCATTTAGTTCTAATGGAAGAGTGTGATCAAACATTCCCCTGTGAGGAGGCAATTCCTCAGGACTTGGTATTTCTCCTTTAAAACTTCTAGTGCACCTGAAGTTTGTTGCTGACTGACTTCATTTGTCATAGATATGAAAGCTACATCCCTAACTTGTAGTAGACACCACTAAACTGCACTACTAATCAATTTTCCAAAAGGTGCCCCCTCCACAACCTTCACTTTCTGGGGGTGGATTCCTTGTAGTACAAACTGACATCCTCCTAGTTTAAATTCCATCAGTAAGGCTTTGAAATCCCAACAAAAAGGTCCTAATGTGGCCAACCATTGTACTCCTAAAACCATGTCACAACCCCCTAATGTGATCAACATCATATCTGCTGTGAATGTTTTACCCTGCATGTCCCAAGTAAAACCCTTAAACACATGTTGGCAAGCAACATGGTTACCATCAACAACAGTTACAGCTTGAGAAGGGATAGATTCAATCATACAACCCATCTTTTTGGCTAATTCAAGATCTAAGAAGTTGTGTGTACTTCCAGAATCTATTAAGACATGAAATAACTTACTTTTCCTGTTACCCTTAACTCTCATATTCTGAAAATTTTGGTTACCAGACAAAGCATTGAGGGATAGAATTGGTTCTGTAACTCCAGTACTATCCAGCACTTCCTCTTCTTCATCACTAGTATCTGAACTTTTATCCTCATTACTGCTAGAAATCTCAAAAGTCGAAGGTTCCTTGAATTGACACTTATGAGTTCGATCATAAGGTGCATCACAGTAGTAACACAACCGCTTAGCTATTTTTTCAGGCCTCACATATGCTGGAATATGCCTAAAATTCTTGGCATATCTTGGGTTAAACTTGGCAAGCTGGTTAGGTTTTGTCTTTGGTGTGGGTAGTAAAGTAGGTAGGCTAGAATTTATGGGTTTATTTGTGCCAATTGGTATGGCTTGGATAGCTTTTTGAGAGAAAGAAGTTGATCTGGGTGTATTAACTTTTTGTGAAAATGCTGCAGTTTTCTCTTCTTGTAATCTTGCATACTCTACTGCCTCATCAATAGTAGTGTGCTTGAATGCTTTAACAAAAGGATTAACTATGGGATTCAGACCTTCAATGAAACTTTCCAACACAAACTCCTCAGGTAAGCTATGATAAGTGTTCATAACATCAAATTTCAAATCCTCAAAATTATCCAAATATGTGTTTATTGAATCAGTCTGCTGAAGTTTGTAAATTGTTCAGCAGTATTGGAACCTCTAACATCCTTAAACCTAGCAGATAAATCCAGTTAAAACTCCCCCCAATACACATTTCTTTTCACATAAAGGTAACTTGTGATCCACTTTTCAGCTTTGTCCACCATGTTCAAGGAAGCCAAGTCTACCTTATGTTCATCACTGACATTACACAGACTAAAATATCTACTGCATTTTTTAATCCATACTCTACTATTGGTGCCATCAAACTTGGGAAACAGAAGTTTAGGGTTGTAACCAAAAGTTTTAGTAGAGTTACCCTCTTTTGATGTTGTATATCTGCTGTTCTCAGAATTGGAATCTCTAGACGTCTACGTTTGTCCGTAGGCCCGAAGCGGTGTGTTCGATGATGAAACTATAACCCACTTGTCAATAAAGCACTCTGATTAGCTGAAGACCGACCCTCGACTAACTGAAGAGACCATCTGGATCAAAACATGTTAAATATAGTAACTTCCATAAATAAAAAGCTTCCTGAAATAGAGTGGACACATATTTAGTCGCATTCGCATCCCGATACGGCTTAATATGTAGTTGCATCGATAGAAAGATATAGTACGATTGTCAGCATTACAGCACACCTGTACGCGTGACAATGTTCTAGTGCTTGCCTTCAGGCTCTACAATAACATAGCTTGAACAATAACACTTATCAAACTCATACATACTGGGCACAATACATGTAAATGTTAACCCAAGTTACTTAAAAATGCTTACGAGTGCCTATAATACGCTCGTTAGCCCGTTTAGCAAATGATACGTCCTTAAGAAGTCAAAGTCTATCTTATAAATTATGATTTGGATTATGAACATCACATGATTGAATAGGCCTTGGAATAATCTTTCCATAGACTTATCATAAGCCCAAATCCGATTTAAAACGAATAAGTTATAAGGCTTTTACTTGGGCTTCACCAAAACGGACCGACCTCTACTCTTTGGGCCATAACTCGAGATTTACGAAGCTCATTGACAGGAGATTGGAAGCATTGGAAATCTGGATTCCGTAGATTTCCAACAAGATATTATTTGCAAGAATCCGAGTTCATATGAAGAAGTTATGAGCTGTTAAGGATCGAAGGAAATCCGCAGGTCTGAATTCCAGCGCTGGAATATTTCTGGCGCTCTAATTCAAGCGCCACTTTTTTCTAGCGCTTGATTTTGATTCTCACTGAAATTCAAACTCTTCAAATCCTATCTTATGGTGCGCTAGAAATTTCTAGCGCTGCTGTAGACACCTAAATCGTGTCTCCCTTAATGGGATGATGACGATACTATTATCCTGGCTAGGTGGTTGGTACAACTCCGTGCGGAAGTCCCAATTGATAAAATATGTTCAAAATCCAAAATCCAAAATCCGAAGTCCAATTCCCTAGCCCGTTCCCATTACGAAACTCGGTACAAAATTCAATTTCCATAAATCAAGTTCAAAATCCAAACACAATCTAACCCAATAGACCTCTTCATTGGTTTTACAAGGCCTTTTCCAATCGAAATGACACTAAGCAATCCAAATTCGGGCGCTGACCCACAAAACCGAGCATGCCGGGCCCCGTCCCATAAAACCGAGTCCAAATACAATTTGTAAATCCAAAACGGCTTATTTTTAGTCGCAAACCAAAGGCTTAACCTCCAAGCAAGCACTACGTGCCAACACTTGTACAATTCGTACAAAGGTACATTCCTAAAAGACAAATGCAAGGACGATTTCATCGCCCTTTCCTTTGGCGTTTCCTGGGCCACATCATCTGCGCTGGGCGCAGGTGGCTTTTGGATTTTAGTCGGCTAGTTCTCTATTTAAACCCTCATTTCCAAGCATTAGAACGTCGTAATTTCGAAATCAATTCTCAAAATCAAAATACAAAAATCAAGTTTCAATCTACAAATTCCTATACAATTTCAAATATTTAAGCAATTGGGAGCACAAATCTGAAATCCAACCTAACCCTAACTAGGTAATTCCGAATCCCTACTTAAATATACAATGTATTCTACTCTTCTACCTTTCTAAATACAAAATCCTATGATGTTATCATTAGGGTTTATACCCTTGATTAACTAGGAAAACCATGTCAAAAGGTGTCATCTTTGGGTGGTTTCACTCTTGAAACCCTCTCCAAATGATTGTCCAAAACACCATTTTCATTATGCCATACAAGATTCAATCTTTATTTAAAAAATGATTAGTAAAGTTGACACTCTTACTCTTAATATTGTTACTTACAACAATCACACATTTTTACAAAATCAAAACCCTTTTATGATTCAAATACAAGTTATAGATTCTATGATGTTTAAGGTTATTTCTAATCTCTTCCTTAAACTAGAATCAATGTCCAAGTTATGGAGAAAATTAAAGTTTGGACCTTTTTCACATTAAAAGGTTTGGACTTTAAGCATTTAGCCTCCTAAGTTCAAGATTCATTATTCAAGATCCAATATTCGATGATATTTAAGGTTGTTTGTAATCACTTCTTTAAACTAGAATCAATTTCAAGATATGGAGCACATCAAAGGTGAAGCCTTTTTAACATTAAAAGGTCTAATCTTTGAGATTCAAGACTCCTAACTTCAATATTCAAGTTCAATATTCAAGTTCAATATTCAAGTTCTATATTCAAGTTCAATGTTCAATACCAATTTCATTATCCAAAATCTAGGACACTTTGGGATGATCAACTTATCCTAAAGTTGAGGTTTTTAGAATTGAATCCGTGACGGACGCACTTATTATTAAGTAGTCGTTTGGCATTCGGATCTCATAAACCATAGTACAATTTAAATATCGCAATTTCAATATCGTCATTTCAATATCGCAATTTCAATAACGCATTTCAATATTGCACCTTTCAATATCGCATTTCAATATTGGACCTTTATCCTTGCTATCTCAATTCCGCATTCTTTAATCACCTTATTTCAAGGTGATGTGGTTTTGTACGCACTTTCAATAATTCCTTTACTTATTGTGATGATGCTTTACGTGTTTATTGCTTTCATCACCTCACATGCTAAATCCAACAACATACAAAAGGTTACATCACGCTTAACAAAGATAATTTTTGGACAAACCGGCCTTAGGTTCCCTTAATTAACTTTAAAGCGAAGTGATCACGATACAAGTAGAAATTCTATGTTCTACATTCAAAGTTCAAACCAACATAGTGTCATAACTAGGGTTATCCGAAAATGCTTCTTGTCATGTACTCGAATACAATTTTTAAAGCTCGCGGAATAAGCACTTTGTTCCCTTGCTGTAGGGGGTTTTTCGTGTCTCCCGTTTCCTACAATGGGGGTTGGCACGCGGCAGTTCGTTTAGAGAACCGTTGGATTGTTTTTGCACCTCGAAGGACTCGCCACCAAACTTAATTTTAGGTCCCGTTTGGGAACACCGTAAAATGACTCTATTTTTGGATAAGGCCTTGAATCCTTGAAACGGATGGGTGAGATCCGGGCTCGGGAACGAAAATTCTTATTCGGCGAGCTTTAGAAATATTCAAGTACGTTGGAACAACATTGTTTCAAAAATAAACCCTAAGATTAGACTATGTGGGTTTGAAATTTAGAGCAAAATAGAATATCTAATTGTACGGTGGTCACTTTGCTTTAAAGATTGATTTAAGGAACCTAAGGCCGGTTTGTCCAAAAATATCTTCGTTAAGCGTGATGTAACCTTTGTATTTTGTTCTATTTAGCATGTTGGTGATGAAAGCGATAAAGCACATAAAGCAACATCACAATGCTAAATAAAGTGTGGAATTAGTAAATACAAGACCCCCTAGAAAAGGACTAGGGAGTAGGTCCACATTTCCTAGAAATGGACTAGGCAAGTAAAGGTGCGGAATTGAAAGCGCGAAATTGAAATTGCGGTATTGAAATTGTGATATTGAAATTGCGGTATTGAAAGTGCGATATTGAAAGTGCGATATTGAAACTGCGATATTGAAAGTGCGATATTGAAATTGCGATATTGAAATGTGCATAATTGAAATTTGTACTTGGGCACATGAAATTCGAACGCCAAGCGGCTCCTTAAAAATAAGTGCACCCGACACGAATTCAAAGCCAAAGATATCAACTTGGGAGAGGTTGCTCAACCCAAATGTCCTAGATTTTGCATATTGAACTTGAAATTGAAAGCTTGAATATTGAAAGGTTTGAACTTGAAAAGATTGAATCTTGCACTTGAAATGATTGAAATTCGAAATCTTGAACTTGTATATTGAAATTTGAAGACTTGAACTTGTATATTGAAAAATGGAGTTTTGAATCTCAAAAGATTAAACCTTTAAATGCTAAAAGGTGTCATCTTTGATTACTCCATGCTTGAAGGTGATTCTAGTTCAAAGAGATGAATGAAAGCAACTTTGAACATCCTTGAATCTTGAAAGTTTGTATTCTGTATTTTGAAGAAGTTTGTACTTTTGAAAAAGCATGTATGATTGTTGCAAGTGGTGTTTTTTATGGCAAAAAACACCAACTTGCTAATCATTTGAAATCAAAATAGCTTGATTAATTGAAATGGGATTCGGATTTACCTAGTTAGGCTTAGGCACGAGCTCCCAATTGCTTTTGAATTTTGGAAATTTGTATGTGTTTTTGAGGAGTTTTAAAGTTTGTATTGTGTGGAGTAATGTCGAAATTACGACGTTGTATGTGTTGTGCCCCCTCCCTTTTTCGATGGAAATGAGGGGTATTTATAGAAGGGAAATGGTGCAAAACGCCAGCACACGCCAGCGCCTGGCTCCAGGCCAGCGCTGGGCGCTGCTGACGTGGGCTGAATGCCGCCAAAAAGGACGGAAAGATGCCGTCCTTGATTTGTCTTGTATGGGTGTACCTTCGTACGAATACTACGATGTTTATCTTGTAGTGTTTGCTTGGAGGTTAAGGCTTGAATTTGCGTCTAAAAACAAACCTTTCTCGGGTTTCTGAATTCCGGTTTTACGGGGCGGGGCCCGGCATGCTCGGTTTTGTGGGTCGGCGCCCGAATTTGACTTTCCTTATATGATTTTGAGTGGAAAAGGCCTAGTAAGACCAATGGGATGGTCCACTATTTGAGATTGTACTCGAATCTTGATGTTGGATTTTGGAAGTTGTATTTTGTACCGAGTTCCGGGAGGGGAACGGTCTCGGGGATTGGATTTTGAAACTTGAATTTGGAGGTGTTCTTAGCAATTGGGATTTCCGCCTGGAGTTACTCCAATCGCCTAACAAGGATAATGGTATCGTCATCATCCCAAAGGGGAGGCACAAATTAGGTGTCTACAGAAGCCCCCACTGTGACTGAGCGTTCGGTTAGGAAAGCGCAAGTCAAAGTATTTCAAAAGGGACGGAGAATGGTCAAGATGTTCTGCAATCGAGACCACTCTTTGTACGCCGGTACCTGCACAAAACAAGCGTTAGAAAAAGGATAGAGTCTACCTCGGTGCGGTTGGTGATGACTCCGATTTGTACTTGTACTTTTCCGCCTTCAGTTCAAGACGGAGCTTGGCATCGAAAATTTGAATTTTTGAATTTTGAATTTTGAACTTTGACACCCGGAGTTAATCCGTTGGGATGTGCTTTGCTGGGGATAAGAGCTTTTTACTGGCCCTTAAAATTTTGAACTTCGACTAACTTTCCCGGAGCTTGGGTCCGTTGGGAGTTGGGCGCCTGAGTCTTTGTATTTTTTTGGACTTTGTATTCTTGAAAGATTCATCTGTTTGTACTTGGAGATACAGGTGTATACCCGTATTTTCGATGGATGCTTCGATGCGACGTTTGATGCTTGGTGCGGAAGACCGTAGCAGCAAAGGGCGTGCAATCAGCACGGGAGACTGCGCACGCTGCAGACCTGCGCATGCAGCAGGTCAGCGCACGGCGCTGGGGCGGTGCCTGGCGCTGGGCTGCACTATATAATTGCCCCTTGCCGTGCCATTTTGAGGCACATTCACTTGAAATTCTTGCTTCTTTTCTCTCAAAGGTCGATTCGTTTCTCCCCTTGGTCTTGTTCTTGCCTTGTCCATGTAAGTTTTTCATGTTTTTGCTTATGAAATAACTCTAGGATTGCATGTAGTTTTGATTTTCTCGTATCTTGAAATGATGCTTGTATGTCTAAGCTTCTTGAATCTTGTAGAAAACTGTTTGATAGCCACTTGAACTTGAACTGTTGGAACTTGTACTTTTGAATTTTTGAACTTGTATCTGCTTCGGCATGGATAGCCTAGGCGTTGATGTAGAACTTGAATACCTGCTTCGGCGTGGATAGCCAAGGCGTTGGTGAATTGTATACCCCTTACGACCTGGTGTTTCGGCCGGATTGGCACTTGTCTTAGCGGCCTCGCGCTGGCATGGTGAGTCTTGTACTGTGTTTTGGGTTTGTACTTTGTACTTGTATAGGTCTTGAGCTAACTCGTTCACTTGTAGGCCGACGGAAAGCCGTTCCGTACTTACTGGTCCTTGGTGGAGGTTCAGAGGGCCTTTAAAGCTCTCCGTGTTGATGAGGAGGCTATGGGGATTTGGTCGCAGATGGGCCTGGCCGATTTCTGGCGCACCATGGGAGGTTCCTCGAGGAGAACGGGGAATAAAAATCGTTTGTGGGCTTTGTTAGAGCTGTGGTGGGATACCACCAACACTTTCCACATGGCATGGGGGGAGATTACTATTACCCCCCTTGAGTTTGCTATGATCACAGGTCTTCCTTCTTCAGCGAGGAATGTGACCTTTGACTCTGAGCTGACGTGGTGCTCGGCCGCTGCCAGGGACTTGCTTGGCCCTGTTGTTGATTTGTCAGAGGACGACTTTCACGCTTCTGTGATGGTGCTTGCGGATGCTATCTGTGGTGAGGGTGTGTCCGCGGAGCAGAGGGTTAGGCTCTTCCTCATTGTCTTGGTTAGCAGAGTGATTGCCCCGAGTAGGAACAGTCGGGTGCATATTAGCTTCTTGTCCGCTCTGAGGGACTAGAGAGCTGTTTCGAGCTATATCTGTGGTGGTTTGGCATATAGCCACCTCTTGTATGAAATGGGGCGGGCCTCCCGAACTGTACTGGGGAGTGACCCGAGCATGGCTTCTCTGTGGAGTGTGCTGGAGGTATTCGAGACTCCTTGTACTTTGTATTTGTATGCTTGTATCTTGAACTTGATTGATGTTTTGTTTGTTCCTTGAAAGATTTGGATCTATGAGCACTTTCCGACTTTGGCGCCGGAGCGTACTAGAGATGCGGCTTACCCGTATGCTGCCTCTTGGATAGGAGCGGTGCGCGTTGGTGCGTCCCTGGAGGCTTCTCGCAGAGCTTGGAGAGTTTTGCCTGCTGATAGGGTAATCTTTTGTACTGTTTTTCTCTCTTGTATTTGTATTTGTACTGTTGCCTGAGTTGTCTGCTTTGTAGGTGGTATGGCGTCCTTTTGCCAATGCAGTTGTACCTGTCTCGGCTGCTCGTGCCCAATTCCTGTCTGGGCGGCGGGTTTTGCTTCCCGGGCTGTACCGCCATAGGTGGTATCTGGGGGAGCGAGTGTCCCTTCAACACAATTCAGGGAATAGACTTGTCCCCAAGGATCCGCCGGAGTCCATGCTGGCGTTGGATGAAGAGTTGGCCCGACTATATGCGGAGGCTAGGGGCGAGGCTATTTGCCGCTATTGGAGGGAGTTTGTACACAGGAAGGGGAGCTATGACGACTTCCTGAGGAGGCTGGCTCCACCAGTACGCTTCGTACTGCCGCTGAGCTTTTGAACCTTGTATTCTTATATTCTTGTATTGATTGAATCATTGTATGATTGTATGATTGTATGTAGGAGGAGGAGTTTGATCCTGAGGACATTCCACATGCTGATAGGATCCTCCGCTATGAGAACTCGGACGGGGAAGAGGTGGTGGAGACCATTCCTTGGGCTTCTCCTCCGCACCGGAAATCATATGATGCTGTACCCGAGCATTATGCCCCTGTAAGTACAGTTGCAATTTTTGAAACTGTTTGTAACTTGTATTTGGAAATTGATCTTGAATTTTGTATGCAGGCGCCTCGGGCGAGAGTGCGTCGCTGGATGCTCTTGCTTGATTCTTGGAAGAGGCAGTGCGCCAAGCTGACCCGGAAGCTTTCTGGCTGGAACAGAGAGGTACCTCACTTGATTTTAAAACTTGTATACTGGAAATTCCAACTGGGAAATTGATTCTTGAAATTGTATCTTGTATAGGAGCGCCGTCGGGACCGTAGAGACTGTGTTGATAGGGAGCCTCAGGCGGAGACGTCCTCGAGACAGGAGGGACCGAGCTTGGAGCTGGGACAGGGGTATGGTGCTGGTGCTCATCAGAGGCATTCTGATGCTGAGTGGGGAGCTTCCCCTTTTGTACATGTTGATCCCACCAGGCATTCATTTGGAGGTGCTAGCGGTTCACGGCCCTTCGTTCCTCCTTCCGGCTATTACTTCGGAGGAAGTGGTCCCCAACCTTAGGGTGCGGGTTCATGGGCTTGCTATGCGGAGATGGAGAGGATGCGCTAGGCTCAGATGTATGGGTCGTATCCGTATATGCCGATGCCGCCGCCTTACCAGTATTCCTTTCCTCAGCAGGGAGTTCATCCCTCCACTGGCACACTTCGTATCTCGGAGCAGGATCCTAGTACCCCTGGGACGGAGATGGATCGGGAGCTGGAGCGCCTCAGGAGGCGGAATAGGGACAAGGCACCTGTGGTTGATATCACTGCTGATGATGACTCAGACTGACCCTGCATGGTAGCGAGTTCCAGCTTGCTTGGGTTGATTTTTGTATAGGCTGGGTTGTATTGTTGTTTGTATGTCTTGAAACTTGAAATTTTTGTAAAATTTGTATGGTTTGTATGGTTTTGAACTTGAATTGGTTTGTTAATTTTTGAAGATTGGGATTTGTATGTTTGAATGCTTGAAATTGTATGCGTAGTGTGTGCCTTGAAATTTTGTAGCTATATGCATGCATGACAATTTTGCGAAAAATTTTGAAAAAATTTGCCCATGTTTTCCGGGTGTATGTACCCACTATAAGCCCCCACTTTCACTGAGGTTTTTTGGTTAGGAAAAGCGCAAGTCAAAGTATATTCGACTCTTGCTTATGCACATGCAGACTCGACTTAGGACGTGGATCTAGGACTAGAATGCTTGAATTTTGAAAGAAAACAAAAATTGATCCGAAATCTGCCCGATGCGTTGATCCGGACTGATTGAAATTGCGCGGCTTGCGGCTTTGGAATCTTGAATAATGGAGGTTGTACTCTGCTGTCCCAAACACTAAAGAGTGTGTACTCGGAGTCATAAGAGAGGACGGTGGCCTCGTCCTTAGATGCAGGCCCCTGCGCCGGGCGCAGGCTTGGCGCCTGGCGCCTGTGAGCTGTCGTGCAAGCCAATTCTTGTATAAATAGGGATCTTGTTGGATCATTTCTTGCATCAATCCTTCCCTGCTATCATTGCATACTGCTTCCTCTCGAAAAGAAAAGAAAATATGGCTGTGTCTTTTGAAAGTGCCTTGAACTCGTGGCTTGGTTCGCTAGGCAAGTTGGAGAAAAGGGAGCTTGATGGCATGCATCTTGGGGTGCTCTCCCTGTCTTCATGTCTTCCGCTTTGGAAATAATGAGGTATGTCCCCTCCCTGAGGAATTTAGTGCCATATTGGGGTGGCCCTTGATGCTGGAGCCATGCATGCCTAGTGTTGAAAAACACTTTTTCTTTAACTTTGAAAGGTATTTGGGCCTGAAACCCCCACTTTTGAGTGCTGTTGTATATGGCAGAGGGGTGGATTTGTCCCTCTTTGTCACCTACTTTGCTGGGCTTGATGTTCCCAAAGTTTTCCGCTTGAGAGCCTTGAGTTTTTGTATATTTGCTCGCTTCCTCTTTTCGAAGCAGGGGTTTGGCAATGGCGATGCCTCCCTAATTGAGATTGTAGAGCAGTTTGCTAATGGTCGGGACCCAATGCCGCTCGTGATTGGCGAAATATTGATGGGCCTTGACATGCTGAAGTCGGACCCCTCTTCATTGCCGTCGGGAAGTCCGGTATTACTCCAAGTAAGGATCTGGAGCCTCCTTTGTATTGTTGAATTTGTACTTGTATTTGAATTTTTAATGTTGAATGTGCTTCTTGTATACTCCCCAAGGTTTGGCTTATGGAGAGGCTCATGTTGGTGGCACCACCGGAGAACATGGCGAGCTATAATAGAAAGGGTTTCACTGTGCGACCCGCGTTGTATGGCCGACTTTCATTGGATGAGTGGCGATGTGCACTTTCTGGGATTGAATCTTGTATAAGGTGGGTAGTTCCTTGGTGGGGAATTGCTGCTATGAAACATGCCCCTAGTTCTACTGCTTTGAGGGTGCCAAGCCTTACAATGCTAGTCTTCCACTCGCCTGCTCGAGTGATGAGACAATATGGCTTGAAACAGGAGATCCCGGACTGTACTGAAGAGAACCCGAAACCTGTTGCGCTGAATGCAAATCGACTTGAAGTTTGGAGGCGGTACTGGATTGCCAAACCATTCTTGAGTATCCAGTTCCCACCTGAGCCAGTTGCTCTGTCTGCGGGGTACATTGTATGGATGAGAGGCCTAAGCCAGAGGGACATTTCTCTCTCCGGACCAGCTAGAGTCCGAGGTTCTAGAGCTAGAGGTCCTGCATCAACTAACTATGAGGAAGGTGACGGGAGTGTGGCCCGTCCGGTGCTTGACCGTTCGGAATCCAAAGGAGGTTCGTCGTCCTCCCGTCTTGGAAGGCTTGCAAGTTCCTTCTCCCGCCGCTTGGGCAAGGGGAAGATTGATGATTGATTGCGGGAGGAGCCAGGGGATAGTACTCAAGGTGCCAAGACTCAAGAGCATAGTCGACCGACCCTAGATCTTTGTAATCTAAATGTGTTTGAAATTGTATTGGAAGGAATTGTGTTTAGAATGTGTTTGGAAGATGTGTTTAGAACATGTGTTTAGGAAGTGAAAAGGCTTTTGGACTTTGCTTCACTTGATCCTGACTTTGTATTTGAATTAGCTTTGAAGGCCTTAGGGCCAAAATAAAGAGTTATTGTGTTAAATTCCGCTTGAACATGTTGGCACATTTGGGATGAAAGACAACAACAATTGAGTTTTGAAATTTGATTTGATTTGATTTTTAGGATGCCCTTAATTGAGGAAATTTTGATTTTTTTTGTATTAAAGTGGCCGGGCCTCGAAATGAGGTTGCCTACGTATCCGTTTAGGGAATCAGGCCGGACGTAGTTCTGACTACCTTACAAGACCTGAATTTGGATTCTTGAACTTGAACATGGAACTTAGACATAGAACTTCTTGAGTTGATCGAGGTTGGTAAGAGATCTGAATTCTGTTCCGTCGATGTTTGTTAGTTAAACTGCTCCCCCGGAGAGGATCTTCTTGACGATGTATGGGCCTGCCCAGTTGGGTTTGAATTTTCCCCTTGGGTCCATGATGCTTTTGCGAAGGGCTTTCAGGACAAGCTCGCCTTCCTTGATGTTTCGGGTTCTGACCCTTTTGTTGAAATGTCTGGCCACTCGGCGCTGATAGACTTGTACATGGTGAGCGGCTTGAAGCCGTCGCTCATTGAGCATGACTAGCTCGTCATATCTTGCTTGTACCCATGCAGCTTCTGGGATTTTTCTTTCTAGGACTATCCTTAGAGAAGGTATCTCCAGTTCGACAGATTGTACTGCTTCCATTCCATAGACCAATGAGAACGGAGTTGCACCTGTTGAAATGCGAATTGAAGTTCGATATCCCCATAATGCGAAATGCAGTTTTTGGGGCCAGTCCTAGTAATTGGTAGTCATTTTCATGATGATGGTCTTGACATTTTTGTTGGCTGCTTCGACTGCCCCATTGGTTTGTGGGCGATAAGGTGAAGAGCGATGATGTTGAATCTTGTATTCGGTGAATAGATCTTCACACTCTCCTTGAAAATGAGTTCCCTGGTCACTGATGAACTCGTGAGGAACGCATATCTGCATATAATGTTTTCTTCTATGAACTGGGCCTCTTGCTTGGAACCCAATACTTTGAATGACCTGGCCTCGACCCATTTGGTGAAATAGTCGATGGCGACCAGTATGAACTCATGACCCCCGGTGCCTGTTGGAGTGACTTTGCCGCTGACGTCGATACCCCAAGCTGAGAATGGCCACGGTGATGATTGAGAGTATAGTAGTGATGGAGGAATGTGCTTCAGATTCGCACACTTTTGGCATGTGGGACACTTCTTGACAAAGAAGTAGCAGCCCCGTTCGAGGGTAGTCCAATAGTATCGTGCCCTGACGATCTTGAGAGCTAGCATTTTCCCATTCATGTGGGTGCCACAGACTCCTGCATGTATATTGTCCATGACTCTTTAAGCTTCGTGCTTGTCAACACATCGGAGGTTAGGACCGTTAAGGGACCTTTTGTATAGAATGCCGCCCTCTATGACGAAATTGGCTGATTGTAGTCGTAGAGCCCTTCGATTCTTGCTTGAAAAGTGTGGGGGATACTCCGAACTTTGTAGATACCTTTGGAAGTCTGTAAACCAAGGTTCATCTTCGTCTTGCTCGACGTGGTCAATAGCATGGACATATGCTGCTTCTTGACGGGTTTCAATTGTAAGTGGCATTTCGGCCATGCCACTTGGAATGTTGATCATTGAGGCCAGTTTTGCCAGTGCATCGGCGAATTGATTCTCTTCTCTCGCGAGATATGTATAGCGGAGCTCTTTTATTTGTTCGGACAATTGCTCAAGGTAAGACTGGTATGGAGCCAGGCTCTCGCTCCTTACTTTCCATTTGCCGGAAATTTGATTGATGATTAGAGAGGAATCCCCGTACACTCAAAGTTTTTGGACGCCTAGGGCTAAGGCGGCTTCCAGGCCCATAATGCATGCTTCATATTCTGCCGCATTGTTTGTGACGTTGAATTGCAGTTTTGCTGATATAGGAATGTGTGTGCCGTCTGGGGCTACTAGAATTACTCCAACACCACATCCGTTCTGATTGGAGGCACCGTCAAAATGCATTGACCAACTGTCATCACTGGTCATTAAGTTTTACTCGTCGGGTAAGTCGTAATCTTCCTCTTCTGCCTCGACAGGACAGTCGGCTAGGAAATCTGAGACTGCTGAACCCTTGATAGATTTCTGTGGAATGTATTTGAGGTCAAATTCTGCTAGCATGACCAACCATCTGGACAAACGTCCGTTGAGTGCTGGTTTCTCAAATAGATATTTGAGAGGATCGGCTTTGCTGATCACATGTATTGTATGGGAGAGCATGTAGTGCCGTAGTTTTTTTGTGGCCCAAACCAAGGCGATGCTGAGTTTCTCGAGCTGAGTGTATTTGGTCTCGTACTCGATCAGTTTTTTGCTTATGTAGTATACGGCGTTCTCCTTGCCTTCAATTTCTTGAGCAAGCATAGCCCCCACTGCCGAATCTGTTGTTGTGAGGTAGAGCCTGAGGGGAATCCCTGGCATTGCTGGTTTTAGTACTGGTGGGTTGGAAAGGTAGCTTTTGATTGTTTCGAATGCATGCTGACAATCGTCATCCCACACTTTGGGCTCGCTTTTTCGGAGCTTTCGAAATACTGGTTCACAGATCATTGTGAGTCTTGGAATGAACCTGCTGATATATTGTAGTCTGCCGAGAAAACCCCGAATTTCCTTTTCATTCGTTGGTAAATTTGTTAGGTAAGCAATTAATAATAGTGGCTGCTACGGTATCCTTTCTCATTAAGATAGGTTGCTCCTGAATCCTAGCAACATATTCACATCCAAACACAACTTTCTTCACGTAAATATCAGGGGTCTCTATATCGAGCTTCTCGAGGGATCCTATGTTGGTGTACTTGGAAAGAAACATTTTATTCCTGAAAGAGACAACTTAAGGTCTTACTAACGATTTCCCAACCAAAGCATAACCAAAATTCAATAAAACAATAAGTTTGGTGGAATTAAACAATTTCTATGCACATTTAAATGCAACACTTAAACATTTAACACATGCACATAGCCATTAACTTCTTATGCTGGCAATTTACTACTAATGCACATATAATTCTATCCTATATGCCCTTTCCTATATTACCCATCTCTCGTAATAAACCAAAATAAGTAAAATATTGAAACGTTTAAAGAATAAAACAGGAACGAGTAATTAGAAAGAATTTTTTTTATTAAATGAATAAATAATAAACGAATAAATAGAATAAGAAACTTTTTTTTATATATATATTTCGAATATATTTAATTAAATTCGAAAAGAAAAAGAACGTACTTAATTCACATAAGCGAAAAGTTTCAAATAAATACGTTAATTTCGAACTTAAAAAAGAAATATTAATATGCTTTCAAACAAAATAAAATAAATTTGGTCCCCCCAAAAAAAGTACGCATTTTTGAATGATATAATAAGTAGGAGCTCAATTCTAGGAAATTCGTTTTAGGAAAATAACTAGTTTAGGCGCCTAAAAATTATTGAAGTAAAACCATAAGCTTCTAGATACCACTTTGTAACACCCCAACAATTCCCTTTTTCTAAAATAACCCTTTTTATAAATATAACTATAGAGAATTATCAAAGTATTATCGCCCGTGTGAAAACGTAACGGCTTATTCAGAATTTTGCAACGGAAAACATAAGACTAACTTTTAGGTTTATAAATAATCGATTACAGATTTAATCCCAAAAACCAATCAACGAGAATAAGGAAATGTTAATAGTACGACAAGTTTAAAGTCCAATTTTAACAAACCCAAGTCACTTAGTAAAACAAAATAAATACTAGCTCTCTAATCCCGATCCCAATGATGCATCATCTTCAAACCTGTAGATGAACACCGTTTATTGATCCTTAGAGACTTCTCACCAAAATGGGTCATCACAGGATCAATAAGGCATAGCCATGATCAACACACACAAACAAAGCACGTAATCAACAAAGCTGAGTACTACATACTAAAACAATAATAATCCTAACATGATTCTATTAAACGAACAACCCTAACATGATACTAATAAAACATAAGTAAGGATAACCAAAATATATTGACTTGAAGACTATATTTGACTGAACTAGACCTTTGTATCATTAACATTATTTTAATTGAAATAGTCAATGGACCGAGTTGCTACTAGAAGCCTTCACTAAGGAAGGCGAGGTACGGGCGCGACTCCGTAACCCCAATGACCTGCGATATCGAGGAACGTTTGACTGAAATAGAACCGGTGATCATTCCGGCCCCGGAAAAAGCCATAGGCAACCTATGACCCCAACTCCTGATTGTCCGTCACTTCAGACGTGCACAGTATAAAGCTATTGCTACTCAGTTTCACTTTACATGATTTACAGATTAATACTTTGTTATTACTCAACAATCACATAAGTCATACAATCAACCATTAATCACAACTGTTTTTATCTTGGAATTAAGTAAGTGATCACAATTGTCTCA
The DNA here is from genome assembly GCF_020520425.1 of Spinacia oleracea. Classification (NCBI taxonomy): domain Eukaryota; kingdom Viridiplantae; phylum Streptophyta; class Magnoliopsida; order Caryophyllales; family Amaranthaceae; genus Spinacia; species Spinacia oleracea. The sequence goes on along the minus strand of NC_079490.1, from coordinate 36,891,373 downwards.
ATCAAGTCTCATTCCAATTAATTCAACCTTTCCTTTCATAAAGATCAACCCCTCTACATGGGTATAAGGTTCAACTTACTAAACAAGGTCCTCGGCCCTCATAAAGTAGTGAAATGCTAAAAGGGAACAACGATCAATCCATCTAAATCAATATATATATATATATATATATATATATATATATATACATATATATATATATATATATATATATATATATATATATATATATATATAAAATAATCTAGTGTTCCCAAGAAATATTTTTGCATCAATCATCCATACTAACATGTTATGATTCTTATAATAAAAATATATACTCAACACATTCATCCAACGACATTGAACATGAAATTCCAACATAAACAAGTTCATAAATACGTTTCAACATGATTTCAACAATAACACACATCCACAAACACACAGGTATGTACGTACCTCGTGTAAACAAACTGCGAGACTACTTTAATAATTCAAAAGTCGCCTAAAGAGAATTCTCCGCCTAAAACAACCAACAAATATTCTCAATCAATTTCTAATCGTTCGCAACCATAATAAAACATTCTAAATACATCCTAAACATAATTAGAACCTTCCCCAATATCAATACTTGAGTATTTGATTTCCTAGAATAATAATTATTGAATTAGTGATTGAAATTCGTTGAAAGCTCTTTGCAAACATCATACTTTAATTTTCAGCAATATAAACTCGTTTAAAACTTTGCCAAGGCCAATTTAACATGCCTAGAACGTTGAAACAATAATTTTAATAATCCACAACCATCCTACCATGATTTAAAACCATTAAAACCTTAAAATTCATACTTTAAATAATCCAGACTCTTATTTCAATCAAATTATATAATCTGAAAATTAATAATTTAATTATGCAAAACATATAAATATGAAATTCATAATTAAATCATAAAACTATAAATTTAATTCAAGGAAACATAAATTAATTAATAAAACATAATTAAAACTCTAACTTAAGCATGATTAACAAATCTGAAAATAAATTAGTTTATAATATCAACATATAATTTGAATTCTAAATATAAATTATCAAAACTAATAATTTAAATAATGAAAACATTAATTAAATTATTAAAACATAAATATTACATTAATTAAATAAAAGGGTAAAGCATTAACCAAAAGAGAGGAGGGCGCCGGCCGGAGGGGGAAACGGCGGTGACAGGGTCGCGGTTGCGCAGCAGGGGTCCGACACTGGTGGTCGACACGGCTGGTTGCGGGGGCTGGGCGACGCGTGCTGAGCAAGGAAGAAAAAGAGAGGAGGAGACGGAAAAGCGAGCCTGACTGGGAAGCTGTGGTGGTTGACGTACGGTGCAGCAAGGCATCGCTGCAGGGAGGGTGAGCGAAGCGGCAACGACCAGGTGGTGGTGGTGGTTGTGCGTGGCTGCCTCAACAAACAGAAACGAATGAGGAGGAGAGCAAGGAAACTAAAGAGATGTAAGAAAGAACGAAGCAAGAGAGGGAGAAGGAAAGAAGTTACCGTGCATATGAGGACCGATGGCGCAGGCAGTGGTGGCCCGACGGTGGTTGGCGCGGTGGCTGAAGAAGGAGGAGGTTTGAGGGTTTGCAAATTCACGTGAATGATGAAAGAGAAAGGGGTTTTGGTTTCTTGTTTTTTTTTTGGCTTTTTACGTGAATTGAAAGAGAAGGAAAGGAGTAAAGTGTTTTGGGTCTTATTATTTGGGCTTTGCCAATTGGGCTAGAATTAGGATTTAGTTTTAGGATTTGAATCCAAAATTGATTAGGATCGTTTCCTAAATTCAATCGTTTTCGTAATTCGATTTCTTTTCAACATAAAATTCTAAAATTATTGTAATTTCATAAATCGTTGAAATATTTAAAACGTATAAAAATAAATATTCGCTAATTACATTTTTATTTCTAAAATTCGTAAATTCTATTTAAATATAATTAACTATACGTTAAAATATATTAACAAGATTTATAAAATTACGGGGGATTACATTGTTGCACTTTCTTTGGAACCCATACCTTCTTAGCAACTGGTTTAACATGTTGTACTTTCTGACTTTGATAACTGGTTTAACATGTTGCACACTTTGCAAAACTGTGGTTTCCAATCATAAACCATTGGTTTCTTAAAAGCTTTACCATATGCATCTTCTATCCAAACATGATCAGGCAATGGATTAGTAACATCCATTTCAATCAACACTCTAGCAAAAGACTCTTTCCTGTCTAGTTGTACATCCATCTGCAAACAAGGGGACCCCTAACAAACTACTAATTCTGCTCAGGGAATCACTACCCCAACAATTGAGAGGAAGATTAGGAAACTTCACCCACAGTGGAATGACCTTGAGAACTTCCTCATAGAAGTTGAAATCTGCCACCCAAGGTTTGATGATAACTAGTTTACCATAGAAGGTGTATGTGCCACCTGCAACTATAAGATTCTTATCTTCAACACTAGCAAATTTGAGGATAAAATAACCCTCATCATGATAGAACACCTATGGTTAAGCAAAATTATTCCATACTGCAGCCATGAACCTCTTGACAGAGGCAATAGTAGGGGACTCACCCACCACATACATAACAATCGAAGACTGCCATTTATCAGCCATAGTCTCTAATTCCTCCTTCTGAAGTTGGGCTATGTTCCTACCATCTCTAACCATGGGTTAATGAAACCAAGTTCTGCCCCTTTTGATGCCATTTTCGAACCAACAAACAAATTCTTCCAGGGATCAACAGGCAAGCTGACCACTGGTTCTACAATAGAATGAGTACTACTATTACTAGGGTTAGGAATTTCAATGCTAGGTTCAACAACAACATGGTCAATAACAGGGGAGGTTGCAATAACAGAGTCTGTACGATTTTTTTCATTCAAACGCCCATCCCACGTTAAACCTAGCTCACGATTCAACGCAAGAAATACTATATGAAGTTTCTTAGGAATCATACCAGCAGAATTGTGCACTAGATTTGAGTGAATGAGTTCCTCATCATCGTCGTTCGTCGCAAACACCAAACTATATGGGTTTCCATTTTGAGCATCAGTACGACCTTGAATCACTTCATGTCTGGGTGGAATCAACCGAGAATCATCCTCCGAAGACACCGGAGAAGTTACCAGAGCAGTTGCCTTCTTCTTCCTCCCCATCAATGGAAGGTGCGCATGTTAGTAGTCACCCTTAATGTGCACCAACACATATAGTTAGGAGAGAGTTTTTGCCGATTTTCCAAATTTCAAAAGTTCTTGTTCCTAAATGATCTTTACACTTACTATTTGCTCGATAATTAAGGAATTTGGTGAATATGTGATGGTGGGGGTAACAAATGGAAAAATGAGAGGCTACAAATTGTCCAACAATGTGAGTGGATAAAAATCAATATTAAAGTATTGTGAGTGGGTAAGTTATGGTGGGCCAAATGAGAGCAAAAATGGAATAAAGTAGAGTGTAAAGAACGTTCAGGAACAGACTAAAACGGAAAGGTAAAGAACTTTTAAGAAAGGAGGTAGTATTTACTATTTACTATTTACTATTTATTATTTATTATTATTAATCCCTCTGTTCCTTTAAGTTCTTCCAATTTGAGGTTTGGGTGAAAATTAAGAAGATGGAATTTCGTAATGATTGGGTGTAAAAGTAATGATTTGGTGTAAGAGAAAGTAATAAAGAAATGAAGGAGAGAGAAGATATTTTTAATAAAGTAGTAAAAAATCATAAAATTGGGGTTGGGTGGGAGAATGGGGAAATGTGAATGAATTAAATAAGGGATGGTGGAAAAATTGATAGTAGAATATGAAAAGATTTTTAGGTATTGTGTGTAATTAAGTTGTAATATAAGGGTATTTTGGACAAAAAACATGTCCAAAAATAGAAATAGGAAAACTTTTAGGAACGCCAAAAAAGGAAACAGGAAGAACTTTTAGGAATGGAGGGAGTATTTATTATTTATTACTTATTATTTATTATTTATTATTTATTATTTATTATTTGTTATTACTTATTATTTATTATTTGTTATTTATTATTTTTTATTATTTATTATGTATTATATAATTTATTATTTATTATTTATAATTTATTATTTATTATTATTTATTTATTTATTTATTATTTATTATTTATTATTTATTATCTATTATTTATTATTATTATTTATATTATTATTTATTATTTATTATTTATTATTTATTATTTATTATTATTATTTATTATTTATTATTATTATTTATTATTTATTATTATTATTTATTATTTATTATTTATTATTATTATTTATTATTTATTATTTATTATTTATTATTTATTATTTATTATTTATTATTTATTATTTATTATTTATTATTTATTATTTATTATTTATTATTTATTATTAGTATTTATTATTTATTATTTATTATTTATTATTTATTATTTATTATTTATTATTATTATTTATTATTTATTATTTATTATTTATTATTTATTATTTATTATTTATTATTTATTATTTATTATTATTATTTATTATTTATTATTATTATTATTTATTATTTATTATTTATTATTTATTATTTATTATTTATTATTTATTATTATTATTTATTATTTATTATTTATTATTTATTATTTATTATTTATTATTTATATTTATTATTATTATTATTATTATTATTTATTATTTATTATTTATTATTTATTATTTATTATTTATTATTTATTATTTATTATTTATTATTTATTATTTATTATTTATTATTTATTATTTATTATTTATTATTTATTATTTATTATTTATTATTTATTATTATTTATTATTTATTATTTATTATTTATTATTTATTATTTATTATTTATTATTTATTATTTATTATTTATTATTTATTATTTATTATTTATTATTTATTATTTATATTTATATTTATTTATTATTTATTATTTATTATTTATTATTTATTATTTATTATTTATTATTTATTATTTATTATTTATTATTTATTATTTATTATTTTATTATTATTATTATTATTTATTATTTATATTATTATTTATTATTATATTATTATTTATTATTTATTATTATTATTATTTATTATTTATTATTTATTATTATTATTTATTATTTATTATTTATTATTTATTATTTATTATTTATTATTTATTATTTATTATTTATTATTTTATTATTATTATTTATTATTTATTATTTATTATTTATATTATTATTTATTATTATTATTTATTATTTATTATTTATTATTTATATTTATTATTTATTATTTATTATTTATTATTTATTATTTATTATTTATATTTATTATTTATTATTTATTATTTATTATTATTATTTATTATTTATTATTTATTATTTATTATTTATTATTATTATTTATTATTTATTATTATTATTATTTATTATTTATTATTATTATTTATTATTTATTATTTATTATTTATTATTTATTATTATTATTTATTATTTATTATTTATTATTTATTATTTATTATTATTATTTATTATTATTTATTATTTATTATTTATTATTTATATTTATTATTATTATTATTATTTATTATTTATTATTTATTATTTATTATTTATTATTTATTATTTATTATTTATTATTTATTATTTATTATTTATTATTATTATTTATTATTTATTATTTATTATTTATTATTTATTATTTATTATTTATTATTTATTATTTATTATTTATTATTTATTATTTATTATTTATTATTTATTTTTATTTTTTATTATTTATTATTTATTTTTTATTATTTATTATTTATTATTTATTATTTATTATTTATTATTTATTATTTATTATTACTTATTATTTATTATTTATTACTTATTACTTATTACTTATTACTTATTACTTATTACTTATTACTTATTATTTATTATTTATTACTCCGTATTTATTATTTATTATTTATTATTTATTATTTAATAATAACTGAGGTAATGTTTAATTATTTTTATTATTAGTATTATTATTATTATTATTATTATTATTTTTATTATTATTAATAATAAGTTCCAATAAGTTCAGTTCAGATAAGTTCAAGTCAGGTAGGTTGAACAGAAAACACCCAAAGTACTATATCCGTCCCTTTTTTATTGCTTCATAGAAGAAACTTTACTTTATTAAGAATTGGGTGTAAATAGTGCCCATGGGTTAGTAAGTGGTCCATGAGGAGAGAGATAGAGAGAAAATAAGTGGGAAAACCTACTATTTAATGTATGGAGCAATCTCCCACTGAGGAAAATGGAACAAACATAAAGGGACTGAAGAAGTAATAAAAATGAAATTAGGTTATGTTATGTTAATCGTAATGAAGAAATGGACATGAGATTTTGTAATATTAATGTGTTTGTTTGGTATAGGTTAATAACAAATGGTAATGGACATGAGATTCTCATTCCTTACATTTTGTATGCAGTAATGGCTAATGGGAATGCTCATTCTTCTCACTTTCTCACCTCTCATCTTCCGATTAAATTGGTTGGAGCTACCAATATTAAATATATATATATATATATATATATATATATATAAAGCTCATAATAACCGGTAAGTCAATGACATAACATAACTGAAAACTTCAAATTCATAATACACGGAAAATTAAGGTCGTGATTTCCCTCATTACTTAAACAAAGCTTTCATGGTGCTTATCCCCAAAGAGATGACTCGACACTTTGTCACTCAATTCCACCCTATTGGTTTGTGTAACATCATTTATAAAGCAGTAACAAAAGTCCTTGTTAATCGCCTTAAAAATATGTCTCCCTCCGTGATCTCTCCTACTCAATGTAGGTTTGTTCCTCGCCATCAGATTACGTACAATATTAATATGTCCAAGAAATTCTTCACACAATGAGGAAAAAACAAGGTGAAGTGGGTTACATGGCTATCAAAATCGATTTTGAAAAAGCGTGTGATTGACTTCGTTGGAGTTTTATTCGACATGCCTTGATGGAATTACGTCTCCCGTAGTCTATGGTAGAAGTAATTATGAATTGTGTTACGTCAACTCAATTACAGATTCTATGGAATGGTGAGCCAACATAGAGTTTCACGCCGACTAGGGGCTTTGGACAGGGTGACCCGTTATCCCCGTATTTATATGTCATATGTATGGAATGGTTAGCCCATCTCATTGAGAATGCCATTAGTTTGGGGATTTGGAAACCAGTTAGGGTCATCCGTAATGGCCCTATTATTTCAATTGGCCTTTGCAGACGACCTTATTCTGTTTGCCGAGGCTTTCCGAAGTCAGGCCCAAATTATTTCAGCTTGTCTTGATCGGTTTTGTGATGCCTCAGGAAGCAAAGTGAGTTATTAAAAATCAAGAGTCTTTTTTCTCTAAAAACACTTCTAAGATATTAAAGGTGGGGTATGCAATATCCTCAACATAGAGGAAACTATTGACCTTAGTTTGTATTTAGGCTACACAATTAACGGGTGTAGACACCTAATTTGTGTCTCCCCTAATGGGATGATGACGAAAACATTATCCTTGCTAGGTGATTGGTGCAAATCCGTGCGGAAGTCCCAATTGCTAAGATATATTCCAAAATCCAATATCCAACTCCCGAGCCCGTTCCCATTTCGGAACTCGGTACAAAATTCAAATTCCAAAATTCAAGTTCAAAATCCAAACACAATCTCACCCAATGGACCTCTCCATTGGGTTTACAAGGCCATTTCCAATCAAAATGCCATTAAGCAATCCAAAAACGGGGGTCGACCCACAAAACCGAGCATGTCCTGCCTCGTCCCGTAAAACTGAGTCCAAATACAAATTCCGAATTCAAAAGGTGGGTTTTTAGTCAAAAATTCTTGCCTTAACAACCAACCCATCGCTACATTCCAAAATCGTACAAAGGTACGAAGCCTGCGGTACAAGAAGGATGGTGTCATTGTCCTTCTTTTGTCGGCTTCTGCCACATAGCCTCCGCGCTGGTCGCAGCCCAGGCGCCAGACGCCACCCTGCTTTGTCTTTTAGCAGGTTAATCCCCTATTTAAAACCCTCATTTTCTCCGGAAATTAGAGGAGGAATTTTTAATACAAGGTCATAATCCAAAAATTTCCTCTCAACACAAATCAATACAAAATACAATTCAATCTTAGAAACTTCAAGAATCCTACAATTTTCCTAATATCAAGAGAAATTGGGAATTCAAATCGGAGGCATAACCTAACTCTAACAAGGTAATCCGTATCCCTATTCTAAATTACTATGTTGTTCTAATCTTCTACCTTTTTAATCCAAGATCCAAACTCCAATGATGTTTGTGTTTGAGTTCACACTCATGACAAACTAGGAAAACTATACAAAGGTGCAATCTTTAGGAGATTTTCATTCTTGAAATCTATGTCAAATGATTTTCCAAGAACCATTTATTAAAATGCAAGTTTCAAGCTTATGATTACTAATATGAGGAACTTTCACTCTTGAAAGATTTTCTCTATACAACAATCATCATACAATCTTACAAAATCCAAATCTTTTCAAAAGTTCAAGGATGTTTATGAAAAGTGCAATCCTTTTTTTAAACTAGAACACATGAACATTCAAGTTCATAATACAAAATTCGATGTTCAAGTTTAATGATGTTTAAATGAGAGCAAAGTCTCTTTAAACTAGAACATTTCAAATCATGGAGTATGTTAAAGATGAGATTTTTCTAGCATGAAATCTCTTATGTTGAACCTCCCTTTTCAAGTTCAAGTTCTATTTCAAGTTCAAGTCCTATTTCAAGTTCTATTTTAAGTTCTATTTCAATATTCAAAATTAATGACACTTTAAGATGAGCAACTCATCTAAAGTTAAGATTTTTAGAGAATTGAATCCGTGTCGGGTACACTTATTATTAAGAAGTTGCTTGGCGTTTGGATTTCAAATACAATAGTGTTATTTCAATATTGCAATTTCAATAACGCACCTTTATCCGCTTAATTTGCTTAAGTGATGATTGCTATTATTATTGCTCTTATTATTACTATGATTGCAATTTCAATACCGCACCCTTATTCGCCGTTTTCAAGGCGATATGGTTTTGTACCTAAACAGTGTTGAACGCGTTTCAATCATTCCTTTTCTACTTGTGATGATGCTTTACTTGTTTATTGTATTCATCACCCAAGATGATAAATACAAAAAAATACAAAAATACAAAAGGTTACATCACGCTTAACGAAGATAATTTTTGGACAGACCATCCTTAGGTTCCTTAAATTAACTTTAAATCAAAGTAACCACGTACAAGTAGAAATTTCAATGATTCTAAAATGAATGATTCAACCAAACTAGTGCCATGATTAGGATTTCTCAAATCAATCCTTGTCTTATATTCGAATGTATTTCTAAACCCTACCAAAATAAGCTGTTCGTTCCCCTACTCGAATCTCACACATTCGGTTTCAAGATTCAATGCCTTGTCCAAAAGAGAATCAACTTTGGTCCTTCCAAACGGGACCATTAATATGTTTGGTGTTGACTCCGTCAAAGTTCAATATTTGAAAGTCGTAGGGGTCTTTACGTAGACTTTTATATATTGGGTTTTGGTATTTCAAATGTTCAAAATCGGTTAACGTCACTAGGACAACTCTAGATTTTGGCTCCCTTTGATCGGGTTGGGTTGTGAAAAACCAAGTCAAAACTACAAATTTTCCTCTTCGATAAACCGGGAAAAGTTTAGGTCTTTTATGAGTGCTAATCGGGTTTCATCAAATTCCACTAAATTTCACTTCGAGATTCAAAAATACAACATATACAATTGTACGAAAAAAAACCCTACAATGGCATACTTCTAAGAAGGAGTATCAGTTTTTGGTGGACAAGATTAATGGAAAAATTAGAGGGATGGAAATTTAAAATGATCTCAATGGCAGGAAGGGCTACCTTAGTCCAACCTTACCTCAGTTCAATGCCTTATTATGCTATGTAAACAACAAAGTTTCTGAGGACGATTGCAATGAAATTGACCGTATTTCTCGTTGTTTTCTATGGGGTGGGTCGGCAGAGCAACAAAGGGTGCACCTTGTGTCTTGTAAGACTACTTCTAAACCAAAAAATTTTGGAGGTTTAGGATTGAGGTCTATGAGACAAGCAAATGCAACCTTTCTCACCAAACTTGGGTGGAGATTACTAGCAGAAGCAAATGCTCTTTGGTTAAGGGTTTTGCGTAGTAAATATTGTGACAAATGTTGTGATGTTAATATGTTTAAAGCCAAGAGTGATTCTTCCAATGCCTGGAGAGGAATCACAGACAATCCAAACATTCTAAAGCAAGGACTTGGCATGGCAGTAGGAAATGGAGCTGGAATTTTGTTTTGGAACAGCTTTGGGCCAAGACCAAGACACTTCTCTCACTTGTGACCGCCCCTCCACATTTAGAAGTACATGATATTTTAGTTAGTGATGCTTGGGATATCAATGCAGGTTGGAAATTGGAGTTCTTTGCTGAGTACCTTCCTCCCAATATTTTACAACTCATTGCTTCATTCGAGTTACAAGATGACCCGCGGTTGATTGTATTTTCTGGAATGGAGAACCCTCTGGTGGATTCTCGATAAAATTAACTCTTTAATTGATTAAAGGTTAAACCTCAGATAGTAGACACCCATGTTGGAATAAAATATTGAAACTTCCTATCTCTCAAAGGATTAGATTCTTTATTTGGTTGGTGTTTCGGGATAGACTAATGACCAATTAAAATCGTTTTTTGAGAACGATTACTGATGATCTTAGATGTCGTACTTGTGGAGCTGTGGAAGAAAATATTGAGCATGTGCTTAGAGATTGTCTTGTTGCAGTCATGGTATGGAGGAATTTCCCATGGAACAATGAAAAATAATTACTTGATACTCCTTTTTTTTTTACAATGGATGGAAATTAATTTGAGGGAGGATAATCATACGTGAACCGAGGATTGGGTTATTGTCTTTTCTATTACTCTATGGTGCATTTGGAAATGGCGTAATACTCGTTGTTTTGGTCGCGATATTGACATTTTGGTTCATCAACTCATTTTCCTTATGGCTTGGGTGGGATCAATCAAGAAAGCAATTATGAAATATGACTTATTGATGGGTAAGGTACAGAAGAAATTTTCATCAGATGGATGTGTCCAAGAGAAGGTTGGGTGAAACTTAATACTGATGGTGCCTCTAAGGGAAACCTGGGGAAGGCAGGCTGTGGAGGCTTGATAAGAGGACATAGAGGCGAGTTGTTTGAGGTATTTTCTACTACGTACGGTTCTTGTTCTAGCACGAAGGCTGAACTATTAGGAGTTCTTCATGTTCTAGTATTGGCTTGAAATGGAGGCCATAAACAAGTGCAACTTATGGTGGATTCATAAATATTAGTACAACTCCTCACTAATACTATTGTTCCTACTTTATTGGCTTTTCATATTATCCGAAAGTGTAAGTCTTTGATTAACAGGCAAGGTTGGTTAGTTATAGTTCATCATAATTATTGTGAAGTGAATCATGCGGTGAACTGGCTTGCTAATCACGGGGTGGACTTGGAGCAGAAGATGGTCATCTTTGAGGCGATCGCGGAGGGTCTTCAGACCGTTTTATTGGAGGACCTGGGTGGTTTAGCTATTGCTCGAAAAGTGTCTGCACTTGTGTAGGATTTTGTTTTGAGTGGTATTTTTCGTATTTCGTATAACGTGTAATTTGGATTTTGTATATAAGTTATGAGTGCTTGATGAATCTTGTTTAAGACTCACCAAAGGCTCTAACTTGTTCAATTTGTCAAGAGTGTGATCAACTAGATTTGACTTGATCTTCTTAATCCTACCCCTAAAAGGGGAGCCAAATTCTAGGTTTACAAGTGATGTAATTGAATTTGGACATAGAAAATAAAAGTTTAAAATATAGGAAAATGCTTAAAATACCCCAACGTCTTTCGGAATTTTGAACATTGATGGAGTCGTCACCAAACACGTTTTCGGGTCCGGTTTAGAAAGACCAAATATGACTCGGGATAAGGTATTGGAATTGAAACCGATTGAAACTCCGGTAAGGGAACGGAGTACTTATTTGAGTAAATTTTGCAATTGGTTCATACAATACAAGCATCGTTTTCGGAGTAAAATCCTAGCATGACACTACTTTTGGGTGGGTGAGCATGCATAATTATAATATTGAAATTGCTAAGTTTGTTTGGTGATCACTTTGCTTTAAGTCAAATTTAGGGAGCCTAAACCGAGTGCCCAAAAATTATCTTTGTTAAGCGTGATTAGAATTTGTATTTTGTTGATTTAGCAAGTTGGGTGATGAAAGCAATAAACAAGTAAAACAACATCAAAATAGAAAAAAAAGTGCGGAATTAGTAAAGGTTATACATCACCACCTAGAAAAGGACTAGGTATTAACCATTGCCTAGAAGGACTATGCAAGTAAGGTTGCATAAATAGTAAGTGCGGAATTGAAAGGTGTTATATCGAAAGGTGCATAATTGAAATAAGAAATAAATAAACAATAAAGCATTGAACTTGTGTGATAGAAATTGAATAACTTGGATATTGAAAATCCGATTGAGGAACACTTACTCAAAAGTGATTTGGCTCTCCTACGAATCCAACTATGTAAAACAATCTCACTTTAAATGAGTTGTTCATTTTAAAGTATCATTGATTTTGAATATTGAAATAGAACTTAATTATTGAACTTTGAATCATTAAATATAGAACTTGAACTTGAAATTAGGAGATTTCATTCTTAAAAATCAAGACTTTTATGCAAAGCCTTCACCTTTAATAAACTCCATGTTTGTATTTGATTATAGTTTTAGGGGAATGGTTCCCAATAAAACATCACTGAATATTTGAACTTGAAACTTGAATTCGTACATAAAATTAGATGATTAATGTGTTCTAACTTAAAGAATGGGTTGCACTTCTTCAAGTATTGTAGAACTTTGTATAAAGATTAAAGATTTTTGAAAACTTGCACCATGATTGTTAGAAGGGATGTTTTCGAGAGTGAAAACTTCACTTTCTTAATCAAGTTTTATAGAAACAAATGCATAAATATTGAATCTTTGAACTAGAAATAGGAGTATGGAAGATCATTTTAGGAGGTTTTCAAGTGTGAAAACCCCCTCAAAGATTACTCCTTTAAAGCATTACCTTGTTCAAGTGAGTATGAACATCACATGAACATCATTGGTTTATTTAGAACTTGAAGTTAATTAGCAAATAGGATTAGCAAATAATAAGTTTGTAGGGACTCGGATTACCTAAGTAGGCTAGATTGATTTCTCCAAGGTGACTTCCCAATTGCAAGAATAGTAGAAACGTGTGTGTTTTTAGAGATTTTGAAGATTTGAGAGGATTTATTTATTGTAGATTGATTTTAGCATTACGATGTTGTATTATGATCTACTTTTCCTCCCCTATTCTGTTCAGAAAATGGGGGGGGGGGGGGATTATATAGAAAAATTATTGGAAAACGGATAAAAGTCCGACGCCTGATGTAGGGCCAACATTTGGCACTGATGCCTTGCTGGCGCCTAACGCTGCCAAAAAAGGACGATGACGTCATCCTTTTGAGGCGCGTCCCCATTTTACTACTGTAATTCTTGATTGTAGTGGAATATGCTTTTATTGGGGAGGTGATTTTCTTGTTTTTAGACGCAAGACGCAACGCTTTGCGCATTTTGTACAGTTTGAGTCTAGTTTTAAGTGTCGAAGCCCGGGATGCTCGATTTTGTGGGTCGGCGCCCAAATTTGGATTTCTTAATGTCATTTTGACTAGAAATTTGGCTCGGAGACCAATGGAGAGGTCCATTTAAAGAATTTGTGTTTGGATTTTGGGCTTGTGTTTAGAAATGACAATTTGTACGAAATTCTGGAATGAGAACGGGGTTGGGGATTGGATTTTGGACTTGTAATAATTTCATTGTATTCTAGCAATTGGACTTTTATTCGGAGTTGTACCAATCTTGGCACTAGGCTAATGGTTTTGTCATCGACCCTAAGGGGAGACACAAATTAGGTGTCTACAACTTGTAGCCTGATTAGTTTCTTACTGCTTGTTTACTTTTCTTTGTTTTTATGCTTTCTGTTCTTTCGTTTCTTTGTAGTGTTTTTCTACTTTTTAGTTTGACTAACTTTGTAATCCTTTAGGGGTTCTTTGGCCCTCTTTATCACCAAAAAAGAAAAATAAACGGAAAGTTAATGTCATAGAAAAATCAAAGTCATAAATAAACGGAAAAATCAATGTCAAACATAACCGACAAAGTCAATGTAATAAGCACTACTTAAATACTTTAAACAATCCCATTATAACTACTTTTTTAATTGATATTTGACGAACATGAATTTAAATCCATCAGGCATGCTAAAGAAAAGTTTCACCTTCTTATCATCCAAACCAATTGTCATTGTAGCTAGCTTCCACAATGTCAGCAGGAGACAAATCTTAAAGTTTACATAATGAGTAAAAAATTTGGGTTCTCATTTCACCAATCTCAGCGTCACGCAAAAAATACTTCTTCAAATAATTCATGACCAAGGTGGACTCTTTCTCAACATCAATTAGAGAGACAAGGCCTTTAGACAATCCCCGAGCTCCTCTTTCTTTGTCCCCCTTTTCATTTTACTACCTCTACTACTTGCAGAACCAGAAGCTTGAGTTGAGCTAATCGAGCCATCATCATTCTTTTCACCCCCACATCATCTCCGGGATCCTTGTCCGTAGATCCACTAGAACCATCCTTAACATAAATCTCACATAGCTTATCAAACAATGGGAAAGGCTTCATATATAAAGAGCAAAATCTCCATCACGAACATTCAAAAATAATAGATACAATATGTAGACGCCTACATTTTACCCTCGTTTCATTTCGAAAAGTTCAATGATGAAATTATGATCCACTTGTCAACAATGCACTCTGATTAGTTGAAGAACGACCCTCGACTGACTGAAAAAATCATCTGGAGCAGAAACTGTCATATATACTCCCTCCGTCCCAAATTAGTCGTTACACTTACCTTTACATAAAGTTTTACGTGATAAGTGGTTGTTTGGTTTTCAATTGTTATTTTATTGAAAAAGTAGTTGTAATAGGAGTTAGTGGGGTATTTTTTTGAGTTGAATGAGTGAGGGTGTGGGGACAAAAAAATATAGTGGGAAGAGAGAGACAATATAATAATAGTGGGGTCATTCCTAATTTAGAAGTGTAACAACTAATCTGGGACGGACGAAAAAGGAAAGTGTAACAACTAATATGGGACAGAGGGAGTAGTAATTACTAAAAATTAAAAAAACCTGCCAAAATAGACTGGACACGTATACAGTCGCATTCGAATCCGATACATTTTTAATACGTAGTTGAATATTATTAGAAAAATTGATTTTGATTGTCCGTGTGCAGCAAACCTGCATGCACCACCATATTCTAGTGCTTACCTTCAATCGTTGGTAGGGGTGTTCATTAGCGGGTACCTGGCTTTTCGAGTACCCAGTAAGACCGGGTACCCACTTTGTCGGGTAATGAAATTGTGATTAAACCTTAGTCTAATTTAGAATTTTATTTTCTACTTTGGAGAATTTAGTTTTTAACACTTACAAAATTTTAGAACATGTACACATCGAAAATTTTAAGCACAAATACGAAAATAACAATAGAAGATAAAATTACACTAATAAATGGAATGGAACTTGTGAGAGACGAACAATATACATTTGAAAACGAGTACATAGCAGCAAAAATCGTAGGAAAAGGAGAGGAATTATGCGGGTTGTGTTGTAGGAGGAAATAAATTGAAATAGTTACCCCCAGGTTTGTAACAAAGTGAGGAATATATTATCGTATGGATTGGTAACTGTTACTTCACAACTCTAACCAGACATGTAGTAACTAAAATGTTTACTTAATTTGCTGAACGAAGAGACCGGAGAAGATGAAGAAGAATGTGTTCTATGAAGATAGTTGGAAATGCATTGTTTCTAAAGAGGACAAACAATCTTCTTCTTCTTCTTCTAAATCTTACAATGTAATACTTCCTCCGTCTTTTAATACTCGCAAAGTTTGGACTTTTGCCACTATTCATATAATCCACTTTGACTATTCGTAGTGTTTTTTATATAAGATAAAACATAGTCATGTGGGATCTTGTTAGATTCGTCTCAATGTGTATTTTCAAAATATCAACTTTTTATAATTTTTGCATAAAGAGAATTTAAGATATAAATGATCAAAGTTGTGCATCGGCATGCGTGAAACTAACGAACGTTGCGAGTATTAAAAGACGGAGGAAGTATGTTTTTTTTTTCTGGCGGCGAATCTTTAGGATAGTAATATGGGGGATTCACCACATTTTCATTTTAAATCATACGAAATACTCCACGGTACCTTTGAACCACCCTAAAAAAACGAGCGTACATTTTGAAATATATAATGCTAAGTTTTTCACTCAGGCTCCGTTTGGTAGGGCGTAAAACGTTTTCATTGTAAAATGATTTTCCATGGAAAACATTTTTCAAGGGAAAACACAATTGCAAACTAGTTTTCTTTTGTTTGGTAACTTAAAGAAAAATGGGAGAAGTTGGTGAAGAATAAGGGGAAGAAAGGAGAGGGAGGTAAGGAGGAAATAAGGAAAAGTGGTTTCCCTCCCTTTCAAATGGAAAAGGGTTTTTCACCTTGGAGGGAGTCATGAAAAATTGTTTTACATCCCTTACCCAACCAAACAACGTAAAATGATTGAAAATGGGAAAATTGTTTTACATGAAAACGTTTTACGGCTTACCAAACAGAGCCTCAATCATACTACAACTCAAAATCTACTAAATTTTACGTATGACATATTTTTGTTATACCTGAATACTACGTATGCCATATTTTTGTCATACCTGAATACTACGTATGACATATTCTTGTCATACCAGAATACTAATACTACTAATATACTACTAATATTAGGATACTAAAATCCTAATTATCTTAACACTACATAAACTATTATTATCATTTGAGAAAACGACTTAGCCTTTTGTACGTTATTATTGACGTATATATAATACACGGTTACACAACCCTAACACCACACAACATTAACAATAGGAAACTTTACATAAAATAGGAATTTTATATACGTTATAACTCTTAATTGATTTTTTGGCAAGTTAGGGTGACAATACCACGTAATATAAGCACTCATGAATAATTCATTTTCTCCTAATCTATGTGACTATAACATATATGAGCTTTGCTAAACTATATATATACACCTAAGTACGTAATATTTAGGAAAGAGTTAGTTTCCTAATTATTTTCGTCATGTTTTCATAGTTCTAGTAGTCATAGATACGTTCACTTTGTACTTAAATATTCATCAGTTATCAATAATGAATACACAAGATTTTTCCTTTCATAATATATTACACTCTTAGGAATGAAAATGCCCTCATCATCTGTTTCACAATCATGAAATTGTAGTAAATAAATGGTTTTTGTGTGATGAATCATGATATTTGGTTAACAAGACAAGGTGGTTGTTGTTGCAAATCAAAGTGCTCGTTTTCTTCATCAGATGAAGTTTCCAATACACAGGGGGTTTCCTAAAAGTTACAAATAAATAGGAAAAAGTAAGTATTAGAAAAACCACATATATTAAAACAATTGGGTACTAGAAAAACCACCTATATTAAAACGTCAAAGTAGTTTGAGTTAATGTGAATGAGTGATACATGCATCATGGTTCCTTCGTCGTCTTCTAGTAATTGACATTGTGTTGGCATACACACCGATTAAAAGAGTGTTCACAAATATTAAAATTACTGCATTTTGCATCACCTAAGATGCAAACAACATCAAAACTACAAAACCATATTCATATATTTCGCATGCTCTTGTGGTATTAACTATTTACTTTCATGGAATTGGGGTAGAACTAACTCATCAGTACCACCAACCATGATTGGCAGAAGCAGTCGTATAACCATGAAATTTATGAATTGTTCTTATAAAATAACAAAGAGGTTTATGTCAGGAAAAAAAATTCTCCGTATAAAATATACCAATAAAGTAGTAAGAGGGAAAGAGTTCTTACAATCAGTGCAATCGTAGGATGGGGTATGCTTCTTGAAGAAGGTTCTTCAAAGTTAAAGTCTAAAATAGGTTATGATCACTTGAAACTGCTTCCATCCAAAGTGACTGAGCCAACCGTCTTCTCCATATTCCTCTTCATTTACGCAGCAAATTAACATGGATAAGTCATTATTGGTATGTCATTGCTCTAGCCACAGGCCCAACCCTGTTTTGGTCCAAAGTAGGACACGGAACAGGGTCTCATGAAGAGGCCCAAAATTGATGAAAACTGACTGGAAGCCAAACTAAATAATAATAATAATAATAATAATAATAATAATAATAAAAAAAAAAAAAAAAATAATTAAAAAATTGTAATACGTGTATACTTATGTGCCCCTTACACAACTTCTCTCCCTTACTTTTTCTTTCCCAACTTACCTTGCACTTACCTTGCACTAGTGACTTCCATTTTATCGGTTAGCACCATTGGCAAAGATAAGTACTTCTTTTTCTTTTTTCCCTATTTCCTATTTCCGTTTTTTTATTTGCAAATTTCAAGAAGCAAGTGTGCATTTAAAATTAAATAGTAGTTGAAAGAATTAAAAAAATAAAATTTAAAAATTAGGGGCATATTTTTGTAGCATAGCACAGGGCGGTAGCCATAGGATCTAAACATGAGTCAGTTATAAGCAAGATATATATATATATATATATATATATATATATATATATATATATATATATATATATATATAAGGATTTAATCCATATTCTACTATTAATCATACTTGTTGTAAGTAGGAAGGGATAATGCAAATTAACATAACAAAAAATCATTAAATTATACAGAGCAATAATTTTTATTTTTTTAGTAAACAACGTTGGTGTAAAGTTATAAATAGAAAATTGTGGGGAACTAACTAATATGGCCAATTATTTGGAAAAAAAACTACCTTATACATTGTACTTTGTATCTTATACTCCGTATCAACTTTTAATTTTATAACAATACCTTATGACAAATTCCGTCAACTTTTCCGTCCGCGGGTATCATAAATAATGACTTTCATCCATATTATTGATTGGTAGGGTGTGTTCTATTTAACTGATTTTCATTTATTTTTTCTGCACTTATATATCTTATCTAAACTTAACTTAAGGTTATGATTAACTTACCTAAAAAGTGGTGTGACAATCTTAAGGGTGAAAAATCACATATCAGATCCTTAAAAGGTAAAAATTCACAAATGTTAGTCCCCAAACATATGCTTAACTCCTATAAGTCGAGAAGATTAAAAGGGATAAAGAATGTAGATCCAAAATACAACAAAACTTTAGCAAATCATGTAAGTATTTCAAGAATAAAAATACTGAATTTTCACAATCAGATATGATAATTTGAGCAAAAGTTGCGGACAATGCAACTCTCATAGCGTGTTTTAGCCAATACATAATCGATTAATCTATAATGTAGTGCAAATGCAAAGAAATACATCACTCAAACATGATCCCACACACATAGGTAAATAGATTTTCTAAATTAATTGAGCATAAAATCTACGTAAACTTAATCAAATTCAATTATTTTTTTTCATACAAATTTAATAACTAAAAAGTGCAAAAAACGATTGTAGGAAATTTGAGTTATATCCTTCCCTTGTTCTACAAAAACAAAAACCAACTTATGACCGAACCTTAGTCTAATTGGACTTTTATTTTCTTAATGCATCATACAAATTTGAAAAAAGTACTTGATTTAATTGATGCATCATAGACCCAAATTTATGCATAATTGGGTTTTTAAAAAAATACTTTTAATATCATAAAACCAGTTTAAAGATTCTATAGATTTAAGAATCAACTCTACAAACTATAGTTTCAATAAGTATCAATATTAACCATACTTTGGGGATTTTTTTTTTTAACACTTACAAAATTTTAGAACATGTACACATCAATAATTTTAAGCACAAATACAAAAATAACAAACGAAGAGAAAACTTACACTAATAAATGGAATGGAACTTGTGAGGGATGACTAATATAAATTTGAAAATGAGAACAGAGCAACAAACATCGTAGGAAAAGGAGAGGACTTTTGCGGGTTGTATAGGAGGAGGAACGAAAAGGGAATAGTTACCCCTATGTTCGTAACAAAGTGAGGAATATATTATCTTAAGGATCGGTAATTGTTACCTCACGACTATAACCAGACATGTAGTAACCGAAATGATTACTTGACTTACTGAACGTATAACTGGTGGAAGATGAAGGAGGGGGTGTTTTGTGAAGATTGTTGGAGAGTTTATTTTTTATTTCTTCTTTATTATTTGCAAGCGTGTTTGAATCCTCTAGAATCCAGACTGAAGAGAGGGAGAAAATGAATAGGGACTAGGGAGTAATGATGATGACAAATATGGAAAAATAAAGAAAATTACATTCACATTTAATGCATTTCTCTAAAAGAGGACAAACAATCTTCTTCTAGATCTTACTCCGCAATATCTTTATTTTCAGACACAGAATATTTATGACAGTGATATGGAGGATTCACCACACTTGCATTTCAAATCATATGGAATACTCCACGGTACCTTTGAACCATCCGTAAAAAATAAGTGTACATTTTGAAATATATAATACAAAGTGTTTCACTCGATCGTACTACAATTCAAAAGAAACTTATTATGACGTATGAAATATCCTTTTCATACGCGAATACTACATATGACATATTCGTGTCGTACCTGAATTCTAGTACTACTAACATACTACTAATATTAGGGTATTAAAATCCTAATTATATTATTACCACATAAATTATCATTATTATTTGAGAAAACGACTTAGCCTTTTGTATATTATTATTAACGTATATATAGTACACTGTTGCACAACCCTAATGCCATACCAATCCTTAAAACATAAACCTATTAACAATAGAAAAATTTACATAAACTAGGAATATAATTCTATATACATTGTAATTCCTAATAGAGGTTTTGGCAAGTTATTGTGACAATACCTAAGCACTTGAGATTAAGCCGTTTTCTCCTATTCTATGTGACTATAACATGCATGAGATCGTATATTTTCTGACTTAGAGAATTTTTATATATATTCAAAATATATAAACGCTAAGTACTAAATATTTAAGAAAGAGTTAGTTTTTTAATTGTCTTCGTTATAGTTTCATAGTACTAGTAGCCATAGACACGATTACTTTGTACTTAAATATTCATCGATAATCAATAAAAAAATACACAAGCCTTTTCCTTCAATGCCCATAGGGTGTTTCCTTTTAGTTAGAAAGAAATGAGAAAAAGTAAGTATTAGAGAAACTATATATATATATATATATTAAAACATATGCGTACAAGAAAACCCACTTATATTAAAATGTCAAAGTAGTATGATTTAATGCGAATGAGTGATACATACATCATGGTTCCTTTGTCAGCATCTAGTAATTGACATTGTGTTGGCATACACATCGATTACAAGAGTGTTCACAAATATAAAAATTACTGCAATTTGCATCACAACAAGCTGAAATCAAACAACATCAAAACTAAAGAACAATGTTCAATATTTCACAGGCTCTTGCTGTATTGGATATTTACATACCCGGAATTGGGGTAGATCAAACTTATCAATACTACCAGCTATGATTGCCAGAATAAGTCGTGCAACCAAAATATGGTAAATTATTTGGAAAAGAACTACCTTATATGTTGTACTTTAAATCTTATATATTTCTTATCAACTTTTAATTTTTATATTACCTTATGGCAAATTCCATTAACTTTTTCGTTTGCTGGTGTCATAAATAATGAAATTTTTCCATATTACTGATTGGTAGAGTGTGTTCAATTTAACAGATTTTCACTTATTTTTCTTTCACTTATCTTATCTGAACTTAACTTAAGTTATGATTAAGTTATATAAAAAGTGGTGTGAGGTCCTTAAGGGTGAAAAAAATATATGAGATCCTTAAAGGGTGAAATTTCTCAAATATTAGTCCCCAAACATATGTTTAACTCCTACAAGTCCAACAACGTAAAAGGGATAAAGACCGTATACCAAAAATACAACAACAACCTCCAATCATGTAAGTATGTCAAGAACACAAATATTGAATTTCCACCATCACGTATGATAATTTGAGCAAAAGTTGCGGAAATTCTCATAGCATGTTTTAGCCAATACATAATTGATTAAGCTATAATGTAGTGCAAACTTAAAGAAATACATCATTCACACATGATCTCATACACATAGGTAAAGAGATTTTCTTAATTATTTGAGCATAAAATCTAGATATACTTATTCAAGCTTTTTCACACATATTCTAATACCTAAAAAGTAGAAAAAATATTTTAGGGAATTTGAGTTGTATCCTTCCCCCCGTTCTACCAAAAATAAAAACTAAATTATAATCGAACCTTAGTCTAATTTGGATTTTATTTTCTTAGAGTATCACGCAATTTTTGAAAAAAAAAACTTAATGTAATTGATGCATCTTTGATTCTTTGACCTATAATTTTGCATGATTGGATTTTTTAAAAATAATTTTAAAACCATAAACCCGTTTCAAGATTTTATAGATTTATTAATCAACTCTACAAACTATAGTTTCAATAAGTATCAATATTAACCTTACTTTGGGGAATTTATTTTTTAACACTTACAAAATTTTAGAACCTATACGCATCAAAAAATTTAAGCATAAATACAAAAATAACAAAAGAAGAGAAAACTTACACTAATCAATGGAATGGAACTTGTGAGAGACGACCAATATACATTTGAAAACGAGTACAAAGCATCCAAAATCGTAGGAAAAAAAGAGGAGTTATGCGGGCTGCGTTGTAGGAAGAAAGAAATGTGAACGGTTACCCCTAATTCGTAATAAAGTAAGGAAAATATTACCTTAGGAATTGGTAACTGTCACCCCACAACTCTAACCAGACACATAGTAACCCAAATTGTTACTTAGTTTGTTGTACGAAGAATTGGGGGAAGATGAAGGAGAATGTGTATTGGGAAGATTGTTAAGAGTTAATTTTTGGTTTTTCCTTTATTATTTGTAGGCTTGTTTGAATCCTCTAGAATCCAGATTGAAAGAAAAGAGAGGGAGAAAATGAATAGGGACTAGGAAGTAATGATGATGACAAATATGAAAAAATAAAGAAAATTACATTCTCTTTTAATTCATTGCTCCCAAAGAGAACAAACAATATTCTTCTTCTAAATATTACTCTGTAATATCTTTATTTTCAGGCAGAGAATCTCTATGAGAATGATATGGGGATTCACCACACTTTCATTTTATATCAAACAGAATACTACACATTATCTTTGAACCATCCGCAAAAAATAAGTATATATTCTGAAATATATAATACAAAGTGTTTCACTTGATCATATTAGAATTCAAAAGAACCTAATTTTTTCATATAACATATTCTTGTCATACCTGAGTAATACGTATGACATATTCTTGCCGTACCAGAATACTAATACTACTAATATACTAATAAATTAGGATACTAAAATCCTAATAATCTGAACACCACAAAAACAATTATTATCGTTATACTTAGCCTTTTGTATATTATGATTGACGTTATACTCCCTCTGCCCCTTAATACTCGCCCCGCTTTTATCGGCACAGAGTCTTAGGCAATTTAATTGATTTATTAATTTATTAGGTGGTAGTTGATAATGAATTTTTTTTTAAATATAGCTAGTGAGAACTGTGTCAAATAAAGAGGTGGGTGGGGTGGAGGTTAGAGGTTTAAATTTTTTTTATGTTGTTTTAGGAAGTATGAATACATATGGGTCCACGGTTAAGTGGGAGAAATGATATAATATAAGTAAAAGTATGTCATATAGAGGCGAGACGAGTATTAAGAGACGATTTTGTAAGGAAAGCGGGCGAGTATTAATGGACGGAGGGATACATAATACACGTTACACAATCCTAACACCAAACCAACTCCAAAAACATAAACCTATTAACAATAGAAAAATTTACATAAACTAGGAATTCTATATACGTTATAATTCTTAATAGAGGTATTGACAAAGTAGGGTGAAAATACCTAAGCACTTGTGATTAAGTCGTTTTCTCCTATTCTAAGTGACTGTAACATGCATGATATCATAACTTTTCTAAATTAGAGGTTTTTTTAATGTATTTGTTCTCAATATATAAACACTAAGTACGGAATATTTAGGAAAGAGTTATTTTTCTAATTGTCTTCGTCAAAATTTCATAGTCCTATTAGTCATAGATACGATTACTTTATACTTAAATATTCATCAGTTATCAATAATAAATCCACAAGATTTTTTGTTCCATAATATGCTACATTCTTGCATAAAAACGAGTGAAAATTCCCTCATCACCTGGTTCACAGTCTTAAAATTTTAGTCAATAAATGATTCTTATGTAATGTATCATGATATTTGGATAATATGACAAGGCTGTTGTTGCAAATAAGAGTGTTCCTTTTCTTCATCAGATGAAGTTTTCAATACACCGGGTGTTTCCTATCAGTTATAAAGAAATGGGAGAAGGTACGTATTAGAAAAACCACATATGTTAAAATAGCTGTGTACTAGAAGTACCACTTATATTAAAACATTAAAATAGTACGAGATAATGTGAATGAGTGATACATCATGGTTCCTTCATTGTCTTCTAGTAATTAACATTGTGTTGGCATACAAACTGATTAAAAGAGTGTTCGTAAATATTAAAATTACTTCAATTTGCATCACTGCAAGCTGAAATGAACCAACATCAAAACTAAAGAACAATGTTCATATATTTCACATTCTCTTATGGTATTAAATATGTACTTATCCGGAATTGAGGTAGAACAAACTTATCAACACCACCAACCATGAATGGTGAAAGACGTCGTACAATTAAAATATGGTCAATTATTTGGTAAAAAACTACCTTATATGTTGTACTTCACTACGTTGTATCTTATACTCCTTATCAAATTTTAATTTTTATAATCATATCTTATGACAAATTTCGTCAACTTTTCCGTCCGTGGGTGTCATAAATAACGAATTTTCTCCATATTATTGATTGGTAGGGTGTGTACAATTTAACTGATTCACTTATTTTTTAGAACTTCTCGTATCTAAACTTCACTTAAGGTTATGATTAACTTACCTAAAACGTGGTGTAAGGTCCTTAAGGGTAAAAAAACATATGAGATCTTTAAAGGGTGAAAATTCTAAAATGTTAGTCCCCAAACATATGCGTAACTCCTACAAGTCCAACAACTTAAAAGGGATAAAGACTGTAGCACCGAAAATACTAACTTGACCAAAGTATGTGAGAACGAGTCTTAGAAATATTAAAATAAGTCTAGTAAACATATAAAGGGTTTTAAATAATTAATTATTTAGGTTCATTAGTTGAAACTTGGGACTGAAATAAGTCATTTTAGTCAAAATGTGACATATAATGATCAAACGAGCCTTAAACGTGCATAAATTGACCAAAGTTGGTGAGAATGAGTCTTAGAAACATTTAATTAAGTATAATGAACATGTAAGGGGTTTGAAATACTTATTTAAGTTCATTAGTTGAAAGTTAGGAGTGAAATAAGCCATTTTAGTCAAAATATGAACTATAAGGAACAAACGAGCCTTAAATGTGCCTAACTTTACCAAAGTAGGTGAAAATGAGTTTTTGAAACATAAAATTAAGTGTATTAAACATGTAAATTATTTTAAATACTTATTTAAGTTAATTAGTTTAATGTTGGGACTGAAATAAACCATTTTAGTCAAAATGTGGCGTATAATGATCATACAAGCCTTAAATGTGCATAATTTGACTAAAGTAGGGAAGAATGAGTATTTGAAACTTTAAAATAATTATTGTTCACCTGTAAGAGGTTTAAAATACTTATTTAAGATTATTAGGTTAAAGCTAGGATCGAAATAAATCATTTTAGTTAAAATGTGGCATTTAATGATTGAACGAGTCTTAAATGTGTATAACTTGACCAAAGTAGATGAGAAAAATCATAGAAATATTGAAATAAGTCTAATAAACATGTAAAGGGTTTAAATTACTTATTTAGATTCTTTAGTTGAATATTGGAAGAGAAATAAGACATTTTAGTCAAAATATGACCTATAATAAACACATTCCTCCATATAACTAAGTATAAGAGTTTATGGATGGAAAAGCTCTAAGTAATAATTTGAAATAAGAGACTATGACAACACCAGTAAACGACGGGTTTGGTTCGTCACATTTACTATATATTGTATATATCAATTATTATTATTCTTATTTATTATTAATATATATATATATATATATATATATATATATATATATATATATATATATATATATATATATATATATATATATATATATATATATATATATATATATATATATATATATATTTTGAATTTGGTGCGTTTTGATTGTCAGTTGCGTTTGTTGGCGATAATGGTTGAGTATATGGTGGTGGATCCACCGTATCTATTGTTACTATGTATTTTTATGATGAATGATGAAGTTACGAAACATCGCAGAGCAAAATATGCAACATTAAGTTGTATTTGCGCACACCTACGTTTACTTATCTTTTTTTTTGGCAAGCAAGTAAGGAGATTATATTAATAACCAACAAACAGTATTACAAACTATTCAAGGGGCATCCCTGACTAAAAAACAAAGAGGCTTAACAAACTAAGCCACTACAACCACTACATGGATTACAAAGAGAAAAACCAATCTCTATCATGGTTTGTTGACTTTCCTGCTGATGAGGTTCTGGATTCTATATTTGACTTCAGTCTTGATACTCTGAACCACCTGAGCAATGGTGGGGACACTGTTGTTCCAAACACTAGAGTTCCTAGCTTTCCATATGTGGTAAACCAGACCAACTACCACAGTGTAAGCCACTTTTCTTCCGAAAGCTCCCTTTGAACCTTTGGACCTTCCTTAGGAGAGCTTAGGTCTGCCTGATCTATATTGGATGCCAATCCAATTCAAATCCTCTTTACAACATTCAGAACTGAAATAACAATCATAGAGGAGGTGATCTATGGTTTCAGGAGTAGTGCCACAGATAGCACAGGAACTGTCAATGCCTATGCCAAAGTGAGACAGTCTTGCTCTAGTTTTGAGCTTATCTTGCAAAGCCAACCACAGTTTAAACATGTGTTTTGGAACTGTGAGTCCATTCCAGACATAATTATGCCAATGTACCTTGTCTCATGTCTCACTCAGTTTGGAGTACATATCCTTGATGGAGAACCCTAGAAGAACTAAGCCAGTGGGTTGCAACTTCTTAATACACCAATTTTAGACCTTGCACATGTACTTCACCACCCATCTTGCAGTTCAAGTGGGGGTGAAGCCATCCCACTCTTTCCTTTTCACAAAGACAACATGGACTCATTTAACCCATAAATTGTCTTGTTTTTGGGCAACATCCCATGCTAGTTTCCCCACTGCTGCTTGATTCCAGATTAGCAGTTTCCTAAACCCCAAACCTCCTTGAGATTTAGGCCAGCAAAGCTTGTCCTATGCTACAGCACCAGGTCTGTGATCTTGATAAGTACCATGACATAAGAAAGACCTGCAAATTGAGTTGATTTTCTGTAAAACTGCTTTTGGAAAGATGAATATTTGTGCCTAGTAAACACTAATGCTCATCAGTACCGAGTTTATCAACTGAGCTATCCTTGAAAAAGAGAGGTTCCTAGATCTCCAAATCTTGATCCTAAGAGTCATCTTATCCACCAAGGCTTCACAATCACTGGCCTTAAGCTTACCAGCTCTTATGGGCACACCTAGGTATTTAAAAGGTAGGTTTCGAAACTGAAAACCAGAAATTGTCCCAATAGCTTCCTTAGCTGTTGTCCGGATGCCACAACAGTATACAAAGGATTTGCTGGCATTAACCCACAACCCTGTAGTGTTGGAGAAGAGATTAAAACCTTCAAACATTAGCTGGACTACCTCAGGATCCCTTTTACAAAACATCAATAGGTCATCAGCAAAGCAAAGATAGTTAAGGGACACCAATTTGCATCTGGAGTGGAATTTAAAGAGAGGGTGCTCTCTTATAGTTTTCATATCCCTTGAAAAATACTCCATACATAGAGTAAATAGAAGTGGTGATAGAGGGTCACCCTGCCTTATGCCTCTAGTTGGTTGTATAAGATCAGTAGGGGAACCATTGACCAGGATTGTGTATTATGTTGTTGTAAGGCAAGTCATGACTAACTTTGTGAAGTTGGTAGGGAAACCTAGATCCACTATAATGTCTTCTAGGAACCACCATTCAATATTGTCATACGCTTTCCTTAGACCAAGCTTCATAATGCAGAAGGGGCATGTTGGCTATGTCTATACATCTTCACTATATATTGACAGACTAGGACATTGTGTAGAATATATCTACCAGAGACAAAAGCTCCCTGATTAGGGGATATGATGTCAGGAAGGAATGAATTCAGTCTCTCACACATGAGCTTGGAGATGCATTTATAAATTACAGAGCAGCAAGCTATAGGTTTAAAGTCGCCAACAGAAGAAGAGACACTTACCTTGGGAACAAGAGTAATTGAAGTTATATTAACATCTTTGAGAATCTTTCCAGAGGTGAAATTTTTTTTGAGATGGTTGCATGAACATCAATTTTTATTGTATCCCATGAGGTCTTGAAGAAGCGGCTATTGAAACCAACCATGCCAGGGGCTTTAGAGCTAGGAATAACATCCAGAACCCTTTCGATATCATCCACAGGGAAAGAGCATGTAAGAGCTGACCTGTGAGCTTCAGTCAACCTAGTCCCCCTATCCATTATAGTCTTCGACAATGGAGATCTATTCTCCAAGGTAGTGCAGAATAGAGATTTGTAAAAGTGAACAAAAGCTTTCTCAACCCCATTGTCTATTTGAATCTATTGTCCATTCTCATCATGGATAGAGTAGATCTTGTTTTGCTTCCATCACTATTGTAAACACTGGTGGAAGGTTTTGGTGTTTTCATCTCCTTGTTGCAGCCAGGTAACTTTGGAAGTTTGCTAAAGAAAGGACATATAATTGGCTTTTCCTTCCTTGATAGCCAAGGCATTTGCAATTTCTTCAGTAGCTAATAGACTGGTATCAGGTGTGGAGTGAAGCTTGTTTTGAGCTTCAATATATATGTGCTTGTTGTTTCCTATAGTACTCAGCCTCCACATCACTATATCCCTCCTTGTTTAAGTTTTTTAGGTTAGCCTTTATCCACTTTAATCTCTGCAAGACCTTGTACATAAGACAACCATAAACATATTTCCCCTAGTTACCTTCTACTACGACATCGTAAGTTGGAGCATTAGTCCACATATTGTAGAACCTGAAAGGCTTCATCTGGTTAGGACATTTGTAACAGCTCATGACTATAGGGCTATGATCAAATTCCCCTTCTAGCAGAAAGGCTGCTTCATCAGAATCATACATAGTGTGCCATTTAGGATTAACTAGAACTCTGTCTATTCTAGTAAACACCCTATCACCCCCATCTTGCTTATTATTCCAGGTGAAGACTCCTTACTGTTTTAACCTCTGTGAGGCAATAGTAGCTCATGCAGTTTCTCATAGGTAGTACCTCACTTAGTCCAACCATAGTGCCAATCTTGTCCTGAAAGTCCATTATAGCATTGAAATCACCCATGATGATCCATTCTTCATTACAGACATCGGCCAGGTCCTGTAACTGTTTCCACAAAGGTTCCCTCCCCCTTTTTGTGTTCAAACATAGACAAAAGTACAGAAGAAACTTAACCTAGTGCCTCTTCGAGTAACATGGCAGTGAATCAGTTGAGATGTAATTATCACAATGTCCATCAGAAAAGAACTAGGATCCCCAACAACTATGGTTCTACCATTATTGTGATGGCTATGGTAAAACACCAATTAGGACACACATTAAGGTATAAATCACCCATTCTAGGGGCTTTCACCCTAGTTTCTAGGAGGCCGAAAAGTTTGGGGTGGTGGGAGTTAATCAATCTCCTCACTTTTGTTTGCTTTCTTCTTCTATTCAGCTCCCTAACATTCCAACAAAACACACTATCCATTAGGGGCAAGGGAGCTCACCCCCTGGCCTAATGGAATTCTCTCCTTCTTAATTAAGCTATCACAATGATCATCATCTGGATTCAGCACCTAGAATTTATTCCCAGTGTGCACAGGTTGCAGATGATTGCATTTGTTCTTGCTGAAACTGGTTGCTAATACAAATCCATAAGTGTCCTCCCCCTCTACTGGTGGAAGAGGAGTTCTCACCACTATAGTGGTGGGTATAGTAGTTGGTTGTCCAGTTTGGGGTTGTCTAGCTTTTGGTACCCAAATTCTCTTCCCCTTTGGCAGGTTCTTGTGGCACTGCTCCTTTGTGTGACCAACAATGTGACAAATTATGCAGGTAGTAGGTAACCAGTTATGGGTGACCTTTTGTTCAATTATACACCCCTTTTCATCCAGTTTATGAATCACCTTAGGAAAAGATTGATCCATTCTGACTTCAACTAAGAATTTCGCAAACATTACTTGTCTCTGTGTAAGGTAGCTTGATCCACCTTGATTACATTGCAAATTACACAAGGAATTTTAGCAAGACTCTTCTCCCCCCAAAACTTCACATCTAAACCACGTAGTTTGATCCATAGCGGCAACGACTTAATAGGATCTTTTGTGTAATTGACATCAGGAGTCCAAGGTTTGACAATTACAGGTTTGGAGTCAAACAGATGGGTGTTGCCTGCAAGGACCTTCTGGTCGTTTTCCATGGTGGTGAAAAAAACGAATGAGAAAGATCCCTCTTCCCATCATGGAAACCTTGTCAACACCAAGTTTACCCCAGATTCTATGCACGAATCCATTCATGAAATTTTGAGGTGGGTTTCCCCCCAAAATATAGCACACAACTGACGATTGCCAGTAAGCAATTTCATCCTCAACATCCTCCAATTCAATCTGTACTAAAATGGGGGAAATTATAGGTCTAATCACAGTATTTTTATCATCATTGTCCTATTGTATGGGTGTATTATGTGTATTATTCACATTATTCAGTATTTCAAAATTGCCACCATTCCCGCCAGTTCTAGGTTCTGATTGGAAATGGGTCGAAATACTTATCTTTTAACTGTATAAATTCATCTTCTTTTTATCATCTCACTATTCACATTTTCCTTTCGGAAAATAAATAAATCACAACCTTCAAATTGTATTACGGGTATGATTAAAAATAGAAATTTATCGGATAAGGGTAATGAGTAGTCTGATGACAAGAGAAAATAATGGAGGTCATATCAGATCAATCAAGAGACTGACACGGTATTGGACATATTCGGAGTTAGGTGCGCCCACCATATGTCCCATCTGGGACACAAAATGACAACCACTTTGGTGTTGGATAAGGAACTATATGTCTTGGACACGATGACCAAATTTATTTAATTATTTATTAAATAAATAAAAACGGACCACAAAGTCATTAGTGGGACTATTCCTCAAAAACCAGAATAAGTATATACTAACTATTTTCTTTCCTTTAACTCAATGATGTTATCCCTCTTATAACTACACGTAAGAGAAAAAGGTTAATAGAACAATGACGAGTAAAGATCACTTTGGCTTCTGGCTAATCCGTTAGCTAGATTGTAATTGGTTTGTGAACTTGTAATCTGTGTAAGCCTAACTGTTTTGGTTTGCTTCTTGGTTGAGATGGTCCAACCTAGTTGGTTTGTCTCTCTTGAAGTGAACTTAGGTTGTACTTGTCTGTTTTGAGCTATAATATTATTCTCACTTGCTTAAAAAAAAAAAAAAATTAATCCGTTAGCTATACAATCAATAACGTAGACTGTATAAATTTGAGGTTGGATTGTATAAGTCTAACACATATATGTAATAAGATGACGGGTGGTCATGCCTAACGTGGGGTAACGGGTTATAATTTCTCATAGGAGGTATCTAAATTGTCAACATCTAATTCTCTTTACACCCGAGGCCAAAATAGGTAGTAACTCTTAGAAAAAAAAAGTAGTCTTACATTTTCAAGAATAAGTCCTAAAAATTTCAAGTAGGCTACCACTAAAGTACTCAAAGTAATAAGATTTCCCACGTAAAAGGTGATCCATGTACCGGGACCATAAATATGTGAACGATTATTTCATAAGGACAATGAGAGGTAGATGTTAGATTAATGAGTGGGTCATCGATTATGAAATACTATTTAGTAGAAAACACCACTGATTATCTATAGGCCCACCGTATGAATAAGGACGTAAGGTTGTGTCCCAACAAATTAACACACGGCAACACTCAATACGGAGTAGTATACGTAATCACCTGTCTTTAATGTTCATGTGACTACGTGTTCATAAAATTCATTCAGGTAAATAAATACCATTTAAATATGAAAAAGATATAGGAAAGTATTAATCCGTACTTGTACATGTATGTACAAACACAAATAATCACCGGAAATGTTTTGAAATCTATTTTTGTATATGATACCACGCAACGTGAAGATGTTTTTTTATGTTACTAATAATCTCGATTTTTGAACAAAAATTATCATTTTCATTATAATAAATTAACGGTTTCATTCGGGTCTTTTTATTAAGTTTTAATCTTTTAGAAAAATTGACAAATATTTATGTCGGAAATTTTATTTCATATGTTTAACCCTGATTCAGTATTATTTATCAGAACAAATAAAACGAAAATAAATGAAATGAATAGTAACATAATCTTTATAAAACTTGTATTAAAATTATGTCATGATATTATATTTATTTCAAAATCTTTTATAATTAATTATATTTTCAAAAATTATTATGAAATTACAAATTTATACTATAAATAGCAACCAAATTTTCATTTCAATACACAACATTTTTCAAAACAATAAAATTTCTGAAAAAATCATTTCTAAAAAAGAGTTTTAAAAGTTAGAGTTTTTTATATAAAAAAAAGTCACAAAAAAATCCTTATAAAGATTTTAGCTTAATTGTCTTTAATATTTTATTTAATTTGTAAGAATTTTCCTTTCACCAAAAATTAAAAAACCAAAAAATACATAAAAAAAAGTCAGTTACTAGGAATTATTTATCTTCCTCACAAAAATATTATAACAAAAAAATAAATTAGTATCGGTTAATTAAGTGTTAAAAAATTTATATTACTCGTTTCATGAAAGGTTAAAATTGCTACTTCCGGATCAAGGTACTTTTTTAATCTAATTTATTTTGATTATTATTGGGAAGTAACATATTTGTTTCAATGTGACATTACGAAAATGATTTATCAAGATATTAGGTGCTAACTTACAATAAATCTATGATAATCATTTTTTTTGTAACTGATCCTACTGGTGAAGTTTTAAGGGCCGGTAAGATTTGAGAGTTATGTGTTTAAGATTGTATGAACTTATATTGCTTGGATGATTAAATTTTAGGTTAAAATATTTATCCAAAAAATGAATGATTTTTGTGCGCAAAATTGATTAATAAGATGATAATAATAATAATTTCGTCCAATTGTACTTATTTTTTTCTAAGCACACTTCATATCATATCACAAAGTTAATAATTTAAGTCGAAATTTGCAAAAATAATCAAGTCAAAATAATTTCTCTATTAAAAGTTATGTACTTTTTAGCTAAAAACAATTAAAAGACAAAAATAACATATAACCAATTTTAGAAAATGACACTTTCTTGCCATTTCAGGTCTTTTTCAGTCAAAAACTTCTAAATATGGAAGAAAGTACACAAGAAGATCTTTCCAATCATATATGATTTGTAATTTCGGAGACTCCTAGAAAAATGATGGATATTTTTGTATAAACTATCTTAAATACTTTAAAATTAAGATTAATTACTTAAATATCTATATGAAATTAACTTAGGTTAAAATTTATAAAAAATGGTTGAAAAATCACTGAAATTAAACAATTCTTTCTTACTAATGGTATAAAATTTACCTTAATTAAGCTTTCATTTTAGAATAATAAATTTTCTAAAAAACCCAATAAATTATAAAATATTGAAATAAAAAGGAGCATAGAATGTCTAAAAAAATTTCTAAAAATATGTCACACACTCCATAGACTTTTAAGTTAATAAAAAAAAGTAATTTATATAATAACAATCAATATTTTCCAATACTGGCAAAATAAACATAAATTTGTCAATAACGTTATAATCAACTTTGAAAACTCTATATTTTTCATTAATTACTAGTATATATGTCGGTTATTTAAAAGCACTCAGCTCAAAAAAGCACTCAGCTCAAATCCTCTGAAAAGAGAGTCAAAACAAACCCCTAATGCGATTAGGGTTCTTCATTTGTTCGTCGTTTTTCGAAAATTCTGCCACTTTTTTTATTAAAATTTCCTAATCTATTTAAAATTTTTACTGAATTTTTGTCTTAATCCTAGTTTAACACCTGGTTTTTATGGCTTTTCTTTAGTATAGACATCTGTTTCTCTTAAATTAGACATATGTCCTTCTTAACATCAAAAACTTGTTAACCTCTTTTTTTACCTTCTAAACACTTGTCTTTTTCTACTTTATTTTATAGAATTAATCGAGTTTTTCTCTTAATTCCTTGTATTTGGTGGGATTTAACTTCTTGTTCTTTACTCTTCTCTGTTTCTTTACTTTAATCTTGTTTACTCTGATTTTGAAACTTCTACTCTTCTTTATTTTCTAATTTACCTTCTACTCTTCTTTACTCTTCGCTGTTTCACCTTCACACTTGTCCTTGTTCTCTTGGATTTCTACATGACTCAACATCACCCTTGGCAAACATACAGGATGGGTCCCCTTATTGACCCTCCTCATGATTTTCATATGGGAGACATTAATTGGGATAAATCGGTGGTTGGACATTTCTTTGATTCCAATCCTCCAACTGAGTCTTTGGTGCGGCATATTGTGGATTCTAGATGGGTTAAACGTGAAAATATAACGGTTTTTCGTACAGGAGAATACTATGTGTTTGTATGTTCTCATCAGGCTGATGTTGAAGCCATTCTTGAGTTACATTCCACCATTATTGATGGAAGAATTATCACCTTCCGCCGAGGGAGTACGAGTACAATACTGCATAACCTTGACTTCAGCAAAGCTTGCCTATGGATTCGTGTTGTTGGTTTACCTCTGAGATTGCTTGATCATGAATGGGATTTGAAGTGTTTCAGTCTCATTGGCTTTGTTGAGTTGCTGGAACAGGATGACAATGTTCTGCCCACAATTCCAGAATTCAGAGCTAAGGTATGGTTAGATTTAACAAAGCCTCTAATTCCTGGTTGTTTTGTTCCTGTACCTGGGGATCAAATTGTTTGGGTTTATTTTTGTTATGAAGGAGTTTATAAGTTCTGCAAGAAGTGTGGGATAGTAGGGCATTATATGTGTAATTGTGAATTCTCTGCATACCATGCTTTTCGTTTGATTACTGATAGAATGGATGGTTTTGAGGCTGCTGGTTTAACTGTTGTTCATGGTCAAATGGAAACCCCTTTATATACAAACATGATAGAAGGACTTCCTGATAAGTATAGGAATAGGAATGTGCGTGTTGATTTGTTATTACTTGGGTTAGAAGGTGAGTTAGAGGAAGGGGAAGGTTCTGATGAGCAGGAACCTGATGTTGGTAATGATAATGTTGGCCATGGGGGTTCTTCGGATGATAATGATGATAACAATGATGGAGGCGGGGGTGATTTGCAAATTAATATTTATCAAAATGGTAATATAAATCACCCAAATGAGCCTGGCCAAAATGTAATTGGGGATGGGATGAATAATGTTCATTTTGGAGATGTACCAAATGGCCCAATTGAGGGTGAATTTGATCATGTTATGTCTGATACTTCAGAGGAAGATTCGAATGATAGTTCTTCTGCTACTTATGTTAGTGCAGCAGATATTTCCACTGATAATGAAGATGTTTTTGCTGATGACTACGACCCTCAAACACCCGAAAACTATCATTATCCAGTGAGGTATGACTCACACAGGCAAACCATTCCAAACACTAGTTCTCTAGGAACCAGCAACCTGCTTTCTTTGGTCCCTATACAGCAACATGTCAATCCAGGCTTCCGTATGACAGCTCCTTCATTACATTCTGATAGTAGTGACAACAGTATTTCTTAGGATAATCAAGGTGTTTCTGTGTTAGGAAATGCAACAGATAATCATATGAATTTTGAGGTAGGAGAGGCTTCAAAGGCAGTTCACTTCGTTCCAGTTTCAGCTCAAACACCATTCCAAGGATCTGTGGACACAAACATGTACAGTTCAGGTGGGGTTGCTGAAGGCAGGCCACAAATATTGCATGATAATGTTTTTTCCTCAATTCCAATTGCACCATTTTGTTTATTTGGGTCTGATATAGAAGGTTCTCAGTACACTAATAAAAAACAACAGGATTTTAGAGATATTGATGCAATATCAGGTGGAAATTTTGGTAATTCTGATCGTGCTATAAAGTATATCCCATCTCGAGGTTTTTCAGAAATTTTTATGAAGCGTCCAACACATGTACAACCACCTCGTAGACTGAAAATACCAACTTCTTCATTGGCTGCGGATATGCTGAATGGTTTGAGTTTAAGTGCTTCAGATCCAGCAACTCCTGTTGTCACAGGTGAACATAAGGGGAGGATTACGAACCCAAATTTGTCCTTCCCTCAGAATGACAAATCAGTTTTAGCTGTTCCTTGTGTGCATAATTTCTCTGCAGAATCTGTTTTACCAGGCTTATTTTCAAACAAACGAAAGAGACCAAACTCTTGTATGCGAACCAGGTCTTATGAGATAATGCCTCAACTTGGTTACAGGGCTTCTAGTTGGTCTCAAAAGAGGCACAAGAGTTTTGATGATGTTAGGAAGGCAACTACTTTCGATACAGATTCTATAAAAGGTCTCAGTTCAATGTTGTGTGGTGAGTCTTCTAGTCTAATCAATGCTTCATCTGAATGTGGGAAGAAACGTTCTCAAGATTGCTCAAATACTGCAGCTCGAAAACAATCAAAGAATGGTCCAAAGTTTTCTCCACAATCCAAAAATGGTTCGCAAGCTGTCCAGTCACAGCTCGCTAAATGAAAGCTATCTCATGGAATTGTAGGGGTGTAAATAATCCTAGATCGTTAGTTCGGCCATATGTTTCGTGGTTGCTTAAAACTTATTTTCCTATGTTTTTGTTTATATCGAAAACTAAGACTTATCTTTCTAATGTATCTAGTTTATTAGGGGGTAGTAACCCTTCTTTTGTTTTTGGTATAGATGTCGTAGGTTCAAGTGGTGGCTTAGCAATTTTTGTTTGGACAACCCTTGATGTTAGTTGTCTTTTTGTGTCCACAAATATTGTATTTTGTAAAGTTCATGAACCTAATGGAAATACTTGGGATGTTATGTTTGTTTATGGAGCACCTGTTGTGGAGGATAGAGAAGAAGTATGGAATCATATTCTTACCCTTTTGCTAGAATCTCCTACGTGTTTAATCATAGGAGACTTTAATCAAGTAGAGCTTTATTCCGATAAATTAGGAGGTTCTTCAATAATTCAAGGGTGGGAGAATTTTGTTCAATGTCGCTTAGCTTCAAATTTAACTGAGGTTCCCTTTTCAGGACCCCCTTTTACGTGGACTAACAAAAGAGAGTCTTCATCCCTTATTATGGAAAGATTAGATCGAGCATATATGTCAGAGTTGTGGTTCACTAAGTTCCCAGGCACAAGAATTATTAATCAACCTATCCTAGTCTCAGACCATGCAGCTATTATTTTACAGACTGAAGAATCTAGTTTTCAAAAAAACCGACCCTATCAAATAGAAAATTGGTGTATTTCCTTTCCAGAGACAAAAATTTCGATGTTTGGAATCTTAATATTTTAGGATCACCAATGTTCTCGTTATCTCGTAAGATGGATACGGTTCGGAATATTTTGAGGAAATGGTGTTTGAAGAATAAGAACTTTTGGGGTGTTAACTGGCTTCATTTCTCGAAGAAGCTTGCTTTGGAAGGTCTAGAGGTTGATACTTTGCAAAAGGGAAATAATTATAATTCTCTTATTCACCAGTCAAATGAACAAGCCAAGTTATTATTTCAATACTGGTTTCAACGAATGAAGGAGTTATGGGTGGCAAATGGTGATTGTCCTACAAAGTTGCTTTTTTCAAAGGTTAAAAAAAGACAAAAGAGAAATGAGGTTTTGAGACTGCGGGATTCTCAAGGGAATTTCAAGGAGGGCCAGGATAATGTTCAAAAACTTGTGGTGGATAATCTGAAGATGGTTTTCAAGACAGATGATTCAGTTATAGACTATAGTGAAGTGGATTATGTTTTACGAGAGATGGATTTGCCACAATTATCAACTCCTGATATTATTAGACTAGAAGTTCCTGTTTCGGCAATGGAAATTACTAAGGCTATGTTTTCTATGAAAGAGTCTAAATCTTCGGGTCCAGATGGAATGACAGCTGAATTTTTCAAGAAACATTGGGAGATTGTAGGAACCTCAGTGATTGAAGGTATACAAAGTTTTTTCAAGACTGGTTTTTTGTTAAAGGAATGGAATCACTCCTTGCTGGTTATGATTCCAAAGATTGCTTCTCCTGAAGAGGTAAATCACTTGCGTCCTATAAGCTTATGTAATGTTGTCTATAAATGTGCCTCAAAATGTCTGGTTAATCGGTTGAAACCAAGTCTCGATGCTCTAATTGATGAACAACAGCATGCTTTTATACCAGGACGATATATGAGTGATAACATCTTACTTAGCCATGATATTCTACATTTTTTAAATGGAAGGAAAACATCAGGTCCAAACCTAGCGGCGGTTAAGATTGATATGAGTAAAGCCTATGATAGAATACACTGGGGTTTTCTATTACGTGCTCTCAAAGCTTATGGTTTCCCTTCTTCATGGATTCAATTGATATACCAGTGCATCTCAACAGTTTCATATAAAGTTCTTATTAATGGAAGAACTTCAACAGCTTTCAAGCCTAAGTGTTGATTAAGGCAAGGAGATCCTTTGTCTCCATATTTGTTTCTTTTTTGCATGGATATACTTGGACGTATGCTGACCTTAGGTCAAGATATTAAGTTATTCCAGGGTATAAAACTTGCAAGACAAGCACCAAAGATTACGCACTTGTTTTTCGCTGATGATGCGATGATTTTTTTCCAAGCAACAGAAACATCATGCATAAATGATGGTGGTATTATAGATCGGTATTGCCGAATTTCAGGACAGCAGCTTAATCTAGCAAAATCATTTGTCAAGTTTAGTCCTAATACCTCTCTATCACAGCAACAAAATTTCAAGACAATTTTAAGAATGCCAAAAGTGACCCAGTTTGGACAACATTTGGGTGTACCTGTTGACTGCATGGTTTCAAAACGATTGCATTTCAATTACTTGATAGATAAGGTTGTTGATTTAATCAACTCATGGAATGGGGTGTAGTTGTCTCAACCACAAAAATTAGTTCTGATCAATTCTGTTATTGTAGCAATGGTGTCTTATGTTATGATGAGTTTGGAAATTCCGATTTCAATTTCAAATAGAATCGATTCTATGATTGCCACCTTTTTCTAGTCCAAACAAGGAAAAAAAGGAATGCATTGGGTTCGTAGGGATATCTTACATCTACCACGTGGAATGGGAGGTCTGGGCATTCGTAGATTATCGACACTCAACTCCGTTTTTTTGATGAAACAAGTGTGGAGAATGCATCGAAATCCACATTTACTAAATTCGAGAGTTTATTTGGCAAAAGGGAATTTCGCTTTAACTACGGCTAAGCCAAATCTGCTTCATGGTCGTGCTTCGTGGGGAATGCGTGGTCTTCGTAGAGCTGGGAATGTTTTACTTCAAGGTTGTTCTTGGAAGGTGGGAAATGGGGATACTATTAAAGCTGGAAGAGATAAGTGGGTTAATGGTAGGATTCCTATTTTTGCTTCTCATATTCGCCTTACAGATGCTAAATCTTGGAAGTTTAGTCATTTTATTAAGCCAAATCATCTTCACTAGGATGTGGGACTTGTTAGAAACACTTTTAATCACATGGATGCTAAGGAAATCATGTCTCTTGAGTTACCAACAGGAACTGTAATGGATCAGTTATATTGGACAAAATATAAAACTGGACACTTTACAATGAAATCTGGTTATGCCTTCTTACGAGAAGCTGAAATTAAACAAGATTTTCACACTGGTCTGGGTCAAAACAGGTTTGTTCCTTTTTTCAAGTTACTTTGGGCTTTAAAAATCCTACCAAATTGGAAATTGTTTATTTGGAAAATTATGGTAGATGGTCTTCCAGTTAAAAAAGGCTTGGGACGAAGAGGTATAAGGTTGAATACCTCTTGTGACTTATGCATTGATGTCTGTGAGGATGCGCAACATATTTTTCGCCTTTGTAACTTGGCTCAGGATGTGTGGAGGAGTAGTATGCTAGTCATATTCTCAAATTTCAACAAGAATATTTCAATTCAAGATTGGATTTTCAACTATATCCAGCTTTTTAATAGCGTGGATGGAAAGGGTAGTGATCGAGTAGTTACCTTCATAGCGATTTTGTGGGGATTATGGATTACTCGAAATGCTAGAGTTTTTCGATCAGAGAATGGAGATATTCAGGCATGTCATATGCATGTTAAGTTAGCTAGGGAGCAACATCTGGCTTTTGCAGGGAAATCTAATGTAGACTTCGGTTTTCTTCATCCACCAGAACTGTCGCCAGTGTACCCACCAGGGTTTGATTTTGCAAATATAGGTTTGGAAATTCCAACTACGTATGATTCGGTGATATATGTTGATGGATCATGGAACAAAATTACGCTGAGAGCGCGAATGGGTTGGATTCTTCAACAGCTAGGGAATGCAGAATCAAGAACCATTGGGGGATGTGACTATGGTTTAGGGCAATCAACATTACATGTGGAAGCAATGGCTTTCTTGCGTTCACTTCAGTGGGCAAAAGATTGTTCCCTGCCTCATATAGTATTGTATACTGACTCATCTACCTTGGTCTCGTATTTGCGGAGGCATATCATTCCAGAGATCAGTGTCAGGTGGACTATTCAAGCCATTTTTGAAATAGGTAAGAATTTTATGAGTTGCATGATCAACAAGGTCCATCGAGATCAAGTTCATTTGGCACATGTTCTGGCAACAAGAGCAGCGAAAGATGGACTTCAATTCGTTACGCCGGTGGATGTTAGATCTATGACTAATTAGGTTTTTATTTTCATGCACTTTTATCCAATGTCAAAAAAAAAAAAAAACTTTGAAAACTCTTTAAAAATCACCAAAAAGTTCCACAAACTAATATCCAAGTCATTAAATATGTTTTTTAAATAGGAATAATAATTTCTTTTCAATGTAAATATTTAATTCAAATAATCTAAACAAATGAAGAAGTTTATTCAATGCCTTTAAAATCCTCTTGTGAATTAATATTATCGTCGTTATCTTACCAATTATCGTCGTTATCTTACCAATAATTAATCTCTAAAATTCCTTCAATAAGTAAAGGGCCACTTGACGAGCCGATTTCCGGTCGTTGACGGATACCGCTCAATCAAACAAAATTTATAAATTCCTAAACTAACCGACTATATTGGATTATAGTGGCAAGCTTAGGGATCGTCCCAAGAGAATGGTTATGTTTGACTATTCAATCTAATGCGTTCAAAAGCTAATTCGAATGGAAAATGAATTTATATATTTATCTATTGAAATAAAAAACACAAGTATGAAATATAAACAAGTAAATAAATTCTAGAGACTTCGGGAATTGGCTATGGAACTTGAATTGGGAGTTCCGAAGATCAATAATGCTCATGATATGAAATGACTAATGAATGAATGAAATGACCATTTGCAGCTTCGACGAGCCATGCTCATCCAATCCTAATCTACTCGCTACAATCAAGACTCGAAGAGGAAGTTAAGAACGAAGAATCAAGCCTAAGTAAATGTAAGCAACTAATCACGCTCTCGCGCCAATTCGAAGCCTGACACTCCATTATTCTAGCAATTTAGGTTAGCTAATCCTAAACTAGACATGGAATCAAACATCAATTAATCCATTTAACACAAAATCAATCACAAAATCATCTCCAAAATCCCTAATTCTAATTCAAGGCTTCAACCCAAATCTCTAGACTATGAACTATTCAATATGCATAATTATGACTAAGATTAAACTAAAACTAATCATAATCATGAAACTAATTGCAACAATGAAACTAATTAAATCAACAAAATTCAGAAAATTCAAATATCAAAATTGGGGGAAAAATCATCAACATTCAAAATATGAAACTAATTCTAGAATTCAACAATGAAATCAAAGCTTAAACGAAATTAATGAAGCAATAAAAGAATGAAAGAAAAAAATCAAAAAGGAGATTAAGAATTATACCTTGAATCATTGAAGTTGCACCAAAACTGAAGAACAGATTTGAAGAACAAAACTCAAACGAAAGAGACGAGAAATCTGAAATTTAATGTTTGAATTCAACTAGGAATTGAAAGATTAAGTTAAGATTCCTAATCCTAACCTCTAATCTAATCCCTAATCTAATTCTCTCTCTAAAATTCTAATTATGAAATCTGAAAATGGAAACTAACTAACTACGCAATGCTTAGCAATGCTGCGAATTAGGCTTTTATAATAGGAAACCCGCGAAGCTGTGCGATCGAACAGAGGGTACGTGTGGTCGCACAAAGTTCTGTTCGGTCGCAAAACATGCTGTTCGGTCGCACAACAAAACTCAGAGGCTACTGATCTCGAATGGCTTATCTGTGCTCCTGGGCACTGTAAAACGCCCGCGCAGCAGGCCTGTGCGACCGCACAGACTGCCTGTGCGACCGCACAGACTGCCTGTGCGACCGCACAGACTGCCTGTGCGACCGCACAGACTGCCTGTGCGACCGCACAGCGCTGTAGCTGTGGCAGTTTGTGTTGCGCGCTGCTCTTGCTGCTCAGTTTTGGCTGCTCGCGTCTTGCTGGTCACTCAAATGCTCATGGCTTGCTTCGTCGCTGCACAAAGAAACATCGTCGCTGCACTCAAAAAACAACGAATAGCCAAGTTATCAAAATCGCATAGCATATTATTAATTCGTATTGCACTTTTGCAAATCGTAAAATCATATTAAACATCGTCAAGCATAATGACACAATATTTAACACGTTAATACTAAAAACAACCCTTACGCAATGAGAATGCGCACAAAAGGCACGTTTAAAGCAAAAACGACTAAAATCTACGCAAGACAAGAAAATATTACGATTAATGCAAAAATGCGATAAACGAATTAAAAACGATAAAACTAAGGAAAAATAGTAATAAAATGCTAATGAAATGAACTAAAATCCTAATCTAAGAGCGGCATAAATTTCGCTCATCAAACTCCCCCAAGCTAAACCTTTGCTTGTCCTCAAGCAAAGTTAGAATGAGAAACGGGGAGGAGAATGAGCTAAATTATTCGAAATCAAAATTACGAAAATAAGAACTACAAGAATGCACACTAACTCAATTTCGTAGGAATCACGGTTGCATTTAAGCACATGCAACAAGCTCTTTAAACCCCACAATCGCTCATGAGCGCGAGTGGGATCTCACAAGGGTTTCCAAAGAGAACAACCCATAACTCTTCCAAAAATTCTATCATGGCAAGACCTAAAAAGGGAAAACAAACCAAGAAAAAGGGAAGAAAAGAAAAGAAAGGAAAAGAAAAGAAAAGAAAGGAAAATAAAGGAAAATAAACTTCAAAATCCAAGAAACGGGCTTTTATTACGGAACGAGCACAAGAGAATGCTAATATTACTAAATCAATAAATGAATGCACGCTAACAAATGTCCTAAGTCGAGTGAAGGATTCAAGTATGAAGCATAGAGAACTAAGGGTATTCACTTGCCTATCCCCCTTCAACCGATCTTACCGCGTCACTCTCTAGATCCTATTCACCCTCAAAGATAGCTTCTCATGACACCGTGAAGGCGACGGAAAAGACAAGAATTGCCAGAGAGGAGAGAAGGTTAATCGACATCTTAGCATGACAATCCCGTTCCATAGATTTGACCGATTCCTCCCTCCACCGACAATGACTCAACTCAAAAGGGTCAAGAGGGATTTTAGGGTGTAATGCATAGGCTAGGGGTAGGGTGTGGAACAAATTTGGAAATTGGTGCTTAATCCTAAAGTGAAGCGCAAAAATGAACTTTACTCAAGCAAATAGAACCAAAACAAACTCATACCACTTATTTAGGACACCCCCAAGCTTATTCAACAACTAAACTAAACTATACTCTTTTTTTTGAACTTTTCTTCATTTGAATTTTTCTTTTTTTGGTGTTTCAAAAGAAACTTTTCTCATTGCCTTGTTTTTCTATGTTTTTGGCTTTTTCAAAACTTTCCTTTCTCTTTTTGCCTTTTTATTCACTATACACATCACATTTCCATAACTTTCCATTCCAACCAACAACCAACATTCCTCATCATTGGCATAATCATTCAAAACCATAAAGCACAATAACACAAAGCTTCATTATCACTTCTAAGGGGGAAAAAAAAACAAAGGCTAATAGGCTTGTAATGAGCTTATAAGAAATGAAGGGGAAAGGCTCAAATGGCTAGCAAGTGGGAAAATGCAAGCAAAAATATGATGGAAAAATAAAAATAAAGTCCTATCCTAAAAAAGAAAAATAGTCACCGAAAGAA
This sequence comes from Spinacia oleracea, assembly GCF_020520425.1. NCBI lineage: Eukaryota > Viridiplantae > Streptophyta > Magnoliopsida > Caryophyllales > Amaranthaceae > Spinacia > Spinacia oleracea. The sequence continues at coordinate 36,846,496 of NC_079490.1, read as the reverse complement.
ATGCCTCTATCGTCCCCTAAAGGAGTTCGGTCGCGGTCTCGGGAAGGAAATAGTCAAATCCGGGATATAGGAAAGTCAAGCCAAGGATCTATGCCACTCAAAATTTGTATACTTGTGTTTGGGCTAAAATGAACATGATCCTCACAAATGGGAGCAAATACTATCCTCTCCGGTTTAAAGTTACTAGAGAGAACGACACCTTCTTACCACAAACCAAGGGTTCAAGGCTCATGCTACCCAAAGTTCTAAAACGACTACCTTAACACCCAAATCCTAGACTCGAACTAAGACATTCAAAACCGTGCATACCTCTACCAATTAGGAATACAAGCATTCTAGTCTACAAGTTCCATTTTTATTATGCCCGAATCAAGAATAATTCTTAAAAACTAGAAAAACTTGCCTTGACAAAGATCGAAAAGGAAAAAGAAAGAAAAAGAAATGAAAATGAAAATAAGGAAAAGAAAAGGAAATAACAAGGAAAAAAGAAAATAAAGAAAATCAATGAAACTAATCAAGAAATATGCACAAAATCCAAAATATTCACAAAATCAAGCAATCCATCACATGGAGATCAAAGTAGCAACCAAACAATAGAATCTCCCCCCAAGCCTTAATTAGGCCATGTCCTTAAGGCCTAAAAAGAAACTAGGAGGGGCACAGCTACCCATCTAACCAATGCCCCACATGAATGATGCCCGATCCAAAAGAATGCATGTGAGTTAGAAGGATATTACCGGATATGTCGTGGGAGCAAGTCCCGCAAAGAACCGTAATAACGAACGAACTCACCAATAGGAATAGCCGGACATGGCAAAGATGGATGCAAAGATTTCCACATCAAGGAAGCTAGAGGCACAAAAACTCAAAAATCAAGAAAAATTAGTATACAAGGGCCAAATGGCCAAAACCCACAGGCTGCCTCCTGAGAAGCGCTCTTTTTACGTCATTAGCTTGACGACCTTTACCTCTAGTAAGTACCCCGACAATGATAGCAATAGTTTGTCAAATGCATTGGCAAACATATCCAAGAGTAAAAATTAGGCAAGAGTCAAGTGAGAAGCATGCACAAAGTAAAATGCAACTCTATGCCTATGGGGGGTGAGGTGCCAAGAGTAAGAAAAATCAAAAGGAAAAGTAAGAAAATAAGAAGAAGAATCAAAAGGAGAAAGAGAAAAAGGATAAAGATAAGCCTCATTCTCCTCAACGAACTCGTTTTGGGTGGCAAGAGAACCAATTTCCTCAATAATGTTCAAATATGGCATTTGGGGATGAATGGAGGGGGGAGAATCCTCAAGTGGTGGGGCTCGGAGAAAATAAGGAAGAGAGATGGGAAAGGAAGGATAAATCTCGAGTTTCTTGAGTCGGAAAGGGGTATGAGGGAAGGGAGTGGGAACAAAAGGTTCACAAGCAACTTCACTCACATCACAAAGAGAAGAAATCTCAACAAAAGAACCTTCAATCAAATTCACAACATCAACTACATTATTATTCTCGGAGGCATCAAAAACCACCAAATTAGGTGCTTCACACTCAATGACGTCCTCAATAGAACTATCACATCCCAAATGGCCCAAATTATCCTCAAAATCCAATGGGAAATCATCAATGGGGTGAGAGTCACTTGTGCTCAAGGGAGGGGGGGGGGGAGAAAAAGGAACAACATCAAAGTTCGATACCTCACCCTTTTCAACATCATTCCCTTCACTAATTCGATCTTCATCCTTAGCATAATATGAATTATAATCATCATCATCATCAATAACATTGCAAAACATAAATGGATTAATGGTTCGGTCAATGTCATCGATTTGAGCTTTAGGAGATTCCGGGCAAGATTTTGAAAATTCAAAATGCAAGGAGTTTTGAAAATCGACTTGGGGAGAATGGTTGTCATCAAGCTCATGAATATTAACATTAGAATCATGGGGGAAATCATTGACATTCATGCAAGGATGCAAAAAATCATGAGAATAAGCATGAGAGTCAAAATATTGAACTCTAGCAAACCACGAAAAGATAGGGAAATCTCTCCAATGCATGTTTTGAAGCTCTCCATTACAATTGGATTGAAGAATCTTAAAAGTTTCCCTATTCACACCATTATATATGACATTGCAAGTGTCACGTGCCCTTAAACCATTAAGAGTTCCATGGGTGCGACGATATTCAATCACCGCATTCACTCTATTATAATAAATCCAAAATGGTTCATGAACACCTTGAGGAAATGAGAACACTCTTGACATGTTTTTTGATTTTATTTGAAAATGAAAAGAAAAGAAAATGAACTAGACTAGTGAACTAGAGAGAAAAATAAAACAATGATGCCAGTCCCCGGCAACAGCGCCATTTTGACAAGCCGATTTTCGGTCGTTCACGGATACCTCTCAATCAAACAAAATTTATAAATTCCTAAACTAACCGACTATATTGGATTATAGTGGCAAGCATAGGGATCGTCCTAACATAATGGTTATGTTTGACTATTCAATCTAATGCGTTCAAAAGCTAATTCAAATGGAAAATGAATTTATGTATTTATCTATTGAAATAAAAAAACACAAGTATGAAATATAAACAAGTAAAGAAATTCTAGAGACTTCGGGAATTGGCTATGGAACTTGAATTGGGAGTTCCGAAGATCAATAATGCTCATGATATACAATGACTAATGAATGAATGCAATGACCATTTGCGGCTTCGACGAGCCATGCTCATCCAATCCTAATCTAGCTCTCGCTACAATCAAGACTCGAAGAGGAAGTTAAGAACGAAGAATCAAGTCAAAGTAAATTCAAGCAACTAATCACGCTCTCGCGCCAATTCGAAGCCTAACACTCCATTATTCTAGAAATTTAGGTTAGCTAATCCTAAACTAACTGGACATGGAATCAAACATCAATTAATCCATTTAATCACAAAATCAATCACAAAATCATCTCCAAAATCCCTAATTCTAATTCAAGGCTTCAACCCAAATCTCTAGACTATGAACTATTCAATAGGCATGATTATGACTAAGATTAAACTAAAACTAATCCTAATCATGAAACTATAATTGCAACAATGAAACTAATTGAATCAACAAAATTCAAAAAATTCAAATATCAAAATTGGGGGAAAAATCATCAACATTCAAAATATGAAACTAATTCTAGAATTCAACAATGAAATCAAAGCTTAAACGAAATTAATCAAGCATTAAAAGAATGTAAGAACAAATCAAAAAGGAGATTAAGAATTATACCTTGAATCATTGAAGTTGCACTAAAATTGAAGAACAAAATTGAAGAAAAAACTCAAATGAAAGAGAAGAGAAATCTGAAATTTAATGTTTGAATTCAACTAGGAATTGAAAGATTAAGCTAAGATTCCTAATCCTAACCTCTAATCTAATCCCTAATCTAATTCTCTCTCTAAAATTCTAATTATGAAATCTGAAAATGGAAACTAACTAACTACGCAATGCTCAACAATTCTGCGATTTAGGCTTTTATAATAGCAAACACGCGAAGCTGTGCGATCGAACAGAGGGTACGCGTGGTTGTACAAAGTTCTGTTCGGCGCACAACATGTTGTTCGGTCGCACAACAAAACTCAGAGGCTACTGATCTCGAATGGATGATCTGTGTGCCCGAGCTCTATAAAACGCCCGCACAGCAGGCCAATGCGACCGCACAGACTGCCTGTGCGACCGCACATCGCTGAAGCTGTGGCAGTTTGTGTTGCGCGCCGCTCTTGCTGCTCAGTTGTGGCTGCTCGCGTGTTGCTGGTCACTCAAATGCTCGTGTCTTGCTTCGTCGCTGCACAGAGAAACATCGTCGCTGCACTCAACAAACAACGAATAGCCAAGTTATCAAAATCTCCTAGCACACTTATTAAATCGCATAGCATGTTATTAATTCGTATCGCACTTTTGCAAATCGTAAAGTCATATTAAACATCGTCAAGCATAATGACACAATATTTAACACGTTAATACTCAAAATGACCCTTACGCAATGAGAATGCGCACAAAAGGCACGTTTAAAGCAAAAAACGACTAAAATATACGCAAGACGAGAAAATATTACGATTAATGCAAAAATGCGATAAACGAACTAAAAACGATAAAACTAAGGAAAAATAGTAATAAAATGCTAGTGAAATGAACTAAAATCCTAAGCTAAGAGCGACATAAATGTCGCTCATCACCATTCCACCCAATTTTACTTTCCTAGAATCAATTTAGGTAAGGTTTAGGGAAAATGGTAAGTTTTCTTTAAAATGAGTTTTCACTCTCAAAATTTTAATAAACTTTAAACCAATGAACCATTTAATAATATTTCCAATTATAACTAAGAGATGATTTCAGAAACAATTAAAGAAATTTAGACTTTTAAATTTTGTAACAAATACAAAAAAACAGAGATGAATTCAAAAACAAGTAAAGAAATTTAAACTTTTAAATTTTGTGAAAAATTACAAAAAAATAACAAAGATGATTTCAGAAACAAGTGAAGAAATATTAAATTTTTTAAATTTTGTAACAATTAGCAAAATATGTTATAAAATAACTTTACTCAAACCCATAACAATATGCAATTCACCAGAGGAAAAAACATCATAAGTTGCCCTTAAAATAGGCTTATAAGTTGCCCTTTATAAGGGCCACCTATGGCTGGGACACTTTTGTAAAATTATCAAAACTTTCCCTTAACAAGGGAAACTTATAAGCTTATAAGTTGCCCTTTGTTTGCAACAAGGGCAACTTATAAGTTTCACATAAGTTGCTCTTGTTTGCAACAAGGGAAACTTATAAGCTTAACATAAGTTGCTCTTGTTGCAAACAAGGGCAACTTTTGAGTTTTTTTTTTTTAAAAAAAAAAAATTTTTAAAAAAATTCTTCAATATAATTCCTGATATCCTGCAATATAATTTTTGATTTTGCAATATAAAATTCTGCATTATAATTTATAGAATACTGTTTCACCAAAATCAGCTTGACATTCCTCAAAAATGATATAAATTTCAAATTTCCTATAATATTACCGAATTAATTCAAATGTAATTAATTAAATCGATAAATAAAAAAATAATGTAAGAGTCACGGATAACTACAAGCCTGCTCTATTTATTACACTGAGGTTAGTTCACAATCGTTAAAGTAAGTAGCCCACTTATCTCGAACTTCATCCAACTCCTCTTTGTTAAACGGCCCCTCCCTTGGAGTTTTGAAAACCTTTAAAAGAACAACGTACATGTAAACCATTAAATTAAATTAAGTTTCATATGCGAAAACAGAAATTATATTGGTCGCGAAAACAACTTTCTGAGTGTACTAAGATTCATTTCAAGTTATTTATGCACATCTAAGGCTCATTTGGCTTGATATAGATCATATTTGGCCAAATGGCATTTTCGATCCCAAATATCAACAAACGAACCTAATGACACTTTCTAAAATTTTTCATGATTCATATGATTAGTTATATGTTTATAAGACTCATTTCAAGTTCTTTATTCATGCCTATGGGTCATTTGGGTCGATATAGGTCATTTATGGCCAAAAATGGCATTTTCGAACCCAACTACCAACAAACGAACCTCTTTCCACATTCTAATCCTTTTTCATGATTTATATGATTAGTCAGATGATTATAAGACTCATTTCAAGTTCGTTATGCACGTCTATTGGTCATTTGGGTCGATATAGGTCATTTATGGCCAAAAATGGCATTTTCGATCCCAACTACCAACAAATGAACTGATATCCACATTCTAAACCGTTTTCATGATTTAGATGATTAGTTATATGATTATAAGACTCATTTCAAGTTCGTTATGCACGCCTATGGTTCATTTGGGCCGATATATGTCATTTATGGCCAAAAATGGCATTTTCGATCCCCACTACCAACAAACGAACCTATTTCCATATTCTAAACATTTTTCATGATTCATATGATTAGTTATGTGTTTATGAAACTCATTTCAAGTTCGTTATGCACGCCTAAGGGTCATATGGGTCGATATAGGTCATTTATGGCCAAAAATGGCATTTTCGATCGCAATTACCAACAAACGAACCTATTTCCATATTCTAAACGTTTTTCACGATTCATATGATTAGTTATATGATTATAAGACTCATTACATGTTCTTTATGCACGCCTATGGGTCATTTGGGTCGATATAGGTCATTTATGGCCAAAAATGGCATTTTCGATCCCAACTACCAACAAACAAACTTATATTCAAATTCTAAACATTTTTAATGATTCATATGATTAGTTATATGTTTATGAAACTCATTTCAAGTTCGTTATGCACGCCTAAGGGTCATTTGGGTCGATATAGGTTATTTATGGCCAAAAATGGCATTTTCGATCCCAATTACCAACACACAAACCTATATCCATGTTCTAAACGTTTTTCCTGATTCTTATGATTAGTTATATGATTATAAGACTCATTTCAACTTCGTTATGCACGCCTAAGGGTCATTTGGGTCGATATAGGTCATTTATGGCCAAAAATGGCATTTTCGATCCCAACTACCAACAAACAAACCTAAGTCCAAATTCTAAATCTTTTTCATGATTCATATGATTATTTATATGTTTATAAGACTCATTTCAAGTTCGTTATGCACGCCTATGGGTCATTTGGGTCGATATAGGTCATTTATGGCCAAAAATGGCATTTTCGATCCCAACTACCAACAAATGAACCTAAGGACACTTTCTAAATCTTTTTTATGTTTCATATGCTTAGTTAGAGGTTACTAAGATTCATTTCAAGTTCTTTATGCACACATAAGGCTCATTTGGGACGATATATGTCATATTTGGCCCAAAATGGCATTTTCGACGGTTCATGCCAATTATAGGCGAATAGTTTTTTTAATTAATTTCTAGCCTAATTGTAGGGAGGGGGTTTTTCCCGTTTCCTACAAGGGGGGTTTGTAGGCCGGCCGGCTCGTTTAGAGAACCGCTTAAATTTTTGCACCTCGAAGGAGTCGCCACCAAACTTTATTTAAGTTCTTGTTTAGAAAGACCGTAAATGACTCTATTTTTGGATAAGGCCTTGAGTCCTTAAAACGGATGGGTGAGATCCGGGCTCGGGAACGAAAATGCTTATTCGGCGAGCTTTAGAAATATTCAAGTACGTTGGCACAACATTAGTTCGAAAATAAACCCTAAGATTAGACTATGTGGGTTTGAGTTTTAGAGCAAAATAGAATTTCTAATTGTACGGTGGTCACTTTGCTTTAAAGATTGATTTGAGGAACCTAAGGCCGGTTTGTCCAAAAATATCTTCGTTAAGCATGATGTAACCTTTGTATTTTGTTGTATTTAGCATGTTGGTGATGAAAGCGATAAAGCACATAAAGAAAAATCACAATACTAAATAAAGTGCGGAATTAGTAAATACAAGACCCCCTAGAAAAGGACTAGGGAGTAGGTCCACATTGCCTAGAAATGGACTAGGCAAGTAAAGATGCGGAATTTAAAGTGCGGAATTGAAATTGCGGTATTGAAAGTGCGATATTGAAAGTGCGACATTGAAAGTGCGATATTGAAAGGTGCGATATTGAAATTGCAATATTGAAAGGTGCATAATTGAAATTGGTACTTGGGAACATGAGATTCGAACGCCAAACGGCTCCTTAAAAATAAGTGCGCCCGACACGAATTCAAAGCCAAAAATCTCAATTTGGGAGAGGTTGCTCAACCCAAATATCCTAGATTTTGCATATTGAACTTGAAATTGAAATCTTGAATATTGAAATGTTTGAACTTGAAATGATTGAAATTTGCACTTGGAATGTTTGAAATTTGAACTTGAAATGATTGAAATTTGAACTTGGAATGTTTGAAAATTGAACTTGAAATGATCCTAGTTTAGGGAAATAACTATGAATAACCCTAAACATGGCAAGATCTTTGAAAATTGAAGACTTGAACTTGTATATTGAAAATGGAGTTTTGAATCTCAAAGACTAAACCGTTAAATGTTAAAAGGTGTTTATCTTTGATGACCCCATGTTTGATGCTGATTTTAGCCCAAGAGATGATTGTAAACAACTTGGACATCCTTGAATCTTTGAAAATTGTATTTTGTATTTTGAAAAAGTTTGTATTTTTGGAAAACATGTGTGATTGTTGCAAGTGGTGTTTTTTATTGATTAAAAAACACCAACTTTCTAATCATTTGGAAATCAAAGCAACATAGTAGATTAGAATGGGATTCGGATTTACCTAGTTAGATTTAGGCAAGAGCTCTCAATTGCTTTTGATTTTAGGAATTTTGTATGTGTTTTTAAGGAGTTTTGAGTTGTATTTTGAGAATTAATGTCGAAATTACGACGTTGTATTGTTGTGCCCCCCTTTTTTCGATGGAAATGAGGGGTATTTATAGGAGGGAATGGTGCAAAACGCCAGCACACGCCAGCGCAGGGCGCCAGGCCAGCGCAGTGCGCTGCTGACGTGGCTTGAATGCCGCCAAAGCAAGGACGGGGAATCATCCTTGTTTTGTCTTGTAGCGTTGTACCTATTGTACGAATAATACTAGGTTTAGCGTTTTGTATTTACTTGGAGGTTAAGGCATCGTTTAGCGTCTAAAAACAAGCCCTTCTCGGGTTTTTGAATTCCGGTTTTAGGGGACGGGGCCCGACATGCTCGGTTTTGTGGGTCGGCACCCGAATTTGACTTGCCTTACATGATTTTGAATGGAAAAGGCCTAGTAAAACCAATGGGATGGTCTACTTTTTGAGATTGTACTCGGATTTTGAAATTGGATTTGGAAAGTTGTATTTTGTACCGAGTTCCGGGAGGGGAACGACCTCGGGGATTGGATTTTGGACCTTGGATTTTGGAGGTGTTCTTAGCAATTGGGATTTCCGCCTGGAGTTACTCCAATCACCTAACAAGGATAATGGTATCGTCATCATCCCAAAGGGGAGACACAAATTAGGTGTCTACACTAATAATACATCATAAATATACTACTTTATGTACCTTTTTCAGATCTTGAACTTCCTTGCAACTTTTGAATATGTCATGCATAAATTTCATCACGTAATAGCCACACTCGACCCCACCCTCTTGTTGGGCGCACTAGATTAAAGAGAACATAAATTAGATAATAGGAAATGTAATTGTTTTGGCCGTACAATAAGTAGTGAACAAGTTATTATTTACCTTAACTGATTTCCATTGAGGAAGTGCGCTTTTTTTGACATTCATTTTCATCAACAATCTGCAATTCCACAATTCATTGGAAGTTAATTAACATTAAATGCTTGAATGTAAAATATGATTGCAAGTTTTATTTGATATGTACAAAAAAACTAAATACGGAATGTACTTATTCAATAGTGACTTGACCAACACGGATCGTAATATTTTGCTGGATTCTGAATTCAATGCCAAGATTGGTGATTTTGGGTTAGCAAAGATTTTGGCTAAGCAAGGAGATGATCCTCACACAGTTTCTGCTGTTGATGGATCTTTTGGTTACATGGCCCCAGGTAAAATATCTAGATTATTCTTCTACTGCTAAAATTTTCATGCAGTATTTACCGCGAATTAGGCAAATTTAGCATTTAGGACATTTCAATTCCATAATCTAACTATATGCTAAACTACATAATAAACTGACAGTGAAGTGTGTGACATCTGAATTTGAATTGCAGAATATTGCCACACAACCAAGGTGAATGAAAAGATTGACATCTACAACTTTGGAGTAGTTCTACTCGAGCCAGTAACAGGGAAAGAGCCACACATAGGAGATGAACACACAAATCTTGCAGAATGGGCATTGAGGCATTACAACGAGGGAAATCCAATCAAAGATGTTCTTGATAAGGAAGTGCAGGAGCCTTGTTATTTGGAAGAGATGATCAATGTGTTCAAAATAGGGTTGATGTGCACCAGTGCATTACCTATTTATAGGCCAACAACGACGTAGCATTTTAGAAGGTTCTGGAGGAGCAAAGGCAAAGAATTACCACGATGTTTCCCCTTTTCTAGGGGGTGGAAACTATATCTCTAGTTGTAAAAATAGCAAGAGGTCAGTAGAAGAAGATGTCTACAGCATGGTTTGAGTTAGTAGTTTAGTACCCATGCATGACAGGTGTTTGGTGTATTTCTGCAGGATAAGATCTAGATAGCTGAAGTTACTGTAAAAGAAGTATATCTTCTTTTTTTCTCTCCCAAGAAGAAAAGTTAAGAATAATGCTACGAGTTTGATTCTACAATTTCATGAATGATTCAGTCACTGTAGTCTCTAGGAATGTTTATATCAATGATCTGAGTTCTATTCTCGCATGCAGCTACTGCCATGCCTCCTTTGCGGCAACATAAAACTAAAAAGTAAAATTCCCCAAACCCACTATTTTCCCACAAGTAAAACATGCATAAGAAATCCTCGATTGTACAATGCATTGCATTGCATAAGAGACTGCTCAGGTCAGCTGCTGATCTGCTGCTGATCTGATCAGCTACTGATCTGATCAGCTACTGATCTGCTGCTGCAAATCTGTTGCTGATCAGATCAGAAGCTGATCGTATCTGCTGCTGATTTAAACTGCGGTTTTGAACGAGTTACACTGCGATTTTCCGCTTGTACAATGCATTGGATGTACAATCGACTCGATTATACTATCAAACAAACTAGGTGGCCGGAGCGCAGTAGAAGGGAACAAACTAGCAAACAAACATGAATGTTGCCCAAGTAATCGATTAGTTCAGAAAATAGAAGGGAAGAATGAGAAAAAGAAGAAGACCTCGGCACTGGGTTCAAAGTGGTCCAACTAGGTGGCCGGAGCGCAGTAGAAGCCTGTCGAGGTCTCTGGTGCGGCTGTTGGAAATAGATTCCACCATTGGAGCGTCCTCGAGTTCAAGATTATCTGAATTAGTATGCATAAATTTGGGCTGATCCTCGAGGTCAAAACAAAACGGACGACTTCAAGCCATCACAAAACATAATATTATAACCATCCTTTATCTTTGGCATAAGAGGAATAACCTGCAAAAGATTACAACTTCAAGCTATCACTCAACAGAATATCTACTCTACAGACTACAGCAGTCGGAGCCTCAAAGAATTACTATAGACGTCAAAGCTTTATAAAGTTACCATCTAGAAAAATTATGTGATCCTGTGATGAGTAGATTCTTGCAGCTATGTCCTCTCAAGTGCAAGAAGACAGACATCAATCATATCTATTCAGAAACAGATTTTGTAAAAGTTTAATTATCAAAACTGCAGATGCAAAATTCAGCTACATAAGGAGATTAATTACAATCACATAATTGAGAAAGTATCAGCAAACCGGTCACTGGATACTTCTTATATTTTTTTAACAGGTGAGCCAGTCACTTAATTGAGCAATGTAGAAGGAACCAAGGCACTTAGCAAGGCAATATTTAGGGGGAGCTTGGGAAAAACTGATAAAAAAAGGCATCGAAATTATCTAATAAAAAACCCAAAAGCGATTGAACCCGTCAAAAATTCAGAACAGAAAATCAAAATAGGAGAATGTCACAATCCAACCAAATCAAACATCAAACAATCACAAATTTAGTAAACTTAGTAATATATGAAATAAAATTTTAAATTCCAACAACATTACTCAAATAAACCATAACACATCTGTTACACCAAAAGCCAATCCATAAATTTGTTATTAAAATAGTATTATGAACTTGAATTACCAATTTTAAACCCTAAGATGCGAATAAAGAAAACAACTGCAATTGATTAGTTGCGAATACAATTTATATAAAGAATGTCGAGCCTATTTGTTCAATTGACTAATAAAACATAATCGTGAGAAAAGAACGTCATACCTCCAGTTTCACCTGACCTTCAAATAGAGGAAAATATGAGATTCCAATCACGAATCATTGTAAAACTCTTCCTTCACTAGCAAATTGACAATAATTAGAGTCACGAATCTTCAATCGAATGTCAAAGAAAATTTTCGAGAACCCTAAGTTACATAGTGAAATAGGTGGAGTAAATGCAAGCTAGGTAGGGAGAGAGAAGGAGATGTGAAGCAGTGAAAGGGAGAGAAGCACAGTGACCACCGTAAGAGGAGGAGCAGAAAGGATGCGCTTTTCCTTCTCAGCGAATTTTTTATTCATTTTAAAAAAAGGCATAAGAAAGCTTTTTTAATTTTTATCATCTGATGGTATCAACTAACACTGATATCCTTGCCAAAAGAACAATATTAGTGAGCTGAGAATTACTGATCAGTGATCACATAAAAAGTTGTCACGTTTCCTAAAACAAGGTTGATTTATATGATTTCCGTTCCTTAAATATGAGCAAGACGGACAACTGATTTCAGACAGACAGAGTATCAGACATGTACTAGACATACTATATTTTATAGTTACAAAGGATGAGAAATTTCGAAAATAGAAGCAGGATATCAGAGTGAATACAGGTTGAATGCAGAGAATGTATTCAACTTGAGTAAATATACAGAGTCAAGAGGTTCTGAACAAGTTATACAAAATAAACTAAAATAACTGAATTAAAAGTATTTAAGAGGTCATATAATTGTCCATAATCTAATTTCTAGCTATAGGGTACTCTGGTTTCCTTATTTTTCCTACTATCTCATTAATTCTTTTACAGGGAACCAAAGCTAAATACATAATCCAAATTTGGCTGACATTTTGGAGTGAAAGAACTGGGTGCTGACTCTTGACAAACAACTTCAATTTATCTAAAAAGACAGTCTCCTCCAAGAATAAGCAGGGTATCCAGGAGTAAAAACTGCAGCCTCCAAACTTGTAAATTATGTAAAAGAAGCCAAAATTTGAGAAAATCAAAGAAAATTTCATCAATAAAGTATAAGATACTTAATATTCGACTAACATCAAACATCTCAATAGTGCTTTAAATTATCGAAAGAAAAACAGACCCAAATCCCTAAATCACCAGTATATAACACGCCAAATTCTAGAAATGTAAAAATACATCAATATGAGATTGAAATAGGGAAAATCAAATGCAAACCACAATCCAAAATTCGATCAAAATTGCGCACAATTGATAGAGATGTAGAGACAAGAGCGGTCGTAATTACCAGTATTGAGGAGAGAGAAAATTAGATGAGAGGGAATTCGATGACTGCGAAGAACGAAGATCTACGGCAACACAGAGCGAAAATGAGAGAGAGAGAGTCGAATGTCAAACGAGTTCTACCGCCACCATCGGTGTAGAACTCAAGGATGAATACGAGGATGATGAGGAAGAGATGACTTTTTATTTTATTTTTATGTTTAAGAATAATGTTTAATGCTCAAAGCCAAAAGGATGCGCTTCAGCTGTACTTTTTTAATTTTTTATTTATTTTTATTTCTTGGCCAATCAAGAGATGCTCTTATTGAATAAGGGCAATCTTCAGGAGACCACTTTTAATAATTTTTCTACTAGTGATTTAACGGGTTTTGTGTACAATATCAAGGGTATTCTTGCCAGATATAGCTTGTCAATGTATTGAGAGTGAAACGATCTTGTTTGCTTGATCAATTAAGTCAAAATGCATTTCACGCATGATAACAGCCTTATTTCAAATTCGAGGTGTTAGGTTGACTTATCAATCATATAAGGTTGTGATATAATTCATCTCCATCAAAAACCCTAGCTTATTCTGTATAAAATTTCGGTGGATTAAATCATAATCAAATATGATTAAATAGCCGATTGTCCCTTTAATTGGCGGTGAGGCCTAGATGGATGTCTTATTTTATTTGGTCAATTCCATTAGGCCAAACATAAAACAAAAAAGAATCTAAAAATTACTCTCATGGTTGGAATTTTTTCTCAAAATACATTTATCAAAGAGAATCTCTAATAATTTACTACAAAAACCATTTTGATCCATTCAAGCCGCTAATCGGGGCAAACCTTTTTGTTGAAATCGTCTTATTCATAAGACTTTCATGGTAATCACTAATCAATGTGATTTCCTCAATCCTAAGTGGATCATTTTGATTCTTAGAATGAATTGATTAAGGATCACAAATTACCTTATTTTGAGAAAAAAAATAAAACGCAATTTAATTATCCCTCATATCCAAGTGGAATTGGCCACTTAAACTGAGACATTTTTTCAAACTATGATGGTTTTCATCCGAGAGTGGATTCAAATCCCATGATGATCGGTACGTAGTGAAACTTCAATGCTCAATCCTTTCATGAATTAATAATCTTGTCTTGGCTTAATGAAACCTTTTTCTTAGAATGCTTGCATGTGTATGGCAACGTGAAATCTATGTGTTTTTATCTAAATAGCCATAAATCAACTCAAAATAGAAATTAAGTCTTTTTAAGAGCATATTCCTTAGAATAGAAGAGAAGACGAGTTCCAGACGTTCGATTTTCTTAACCTAGACCCCGAACCCGAAGATTTGATTTCAAAAGACCAATTTTCAATAAAGAAAAGTCCTTTTTTTAATTTGTTTTCTGTGTGTTTCTATGGAGTTCTTAATCATTTTTTAAATTGTTTTCTTAATTTTTTTTTTCGAAAGCAGTTCAATCCTTAGAGGATATCTTCTTCCTAAATGGTTTCACAAAAAACCCGTTCCATGTTCGGGTAAAAATAGGGTGGCGACTCCAATTCTTTATAAACAGTCTGAACAAACTCTCATGTAGGACTCTCAAGGTAAGTCACGGTCGGTCGAGAATCGGGTCATACAATTACTTTGGTTGATTGTTTGCCCGATATGCGAATTGGTCTTATTTTGGTTCATTGGAAGTTATGTTCATCTAATTTCTATGTCTTATGCTTTTTATTCCTAAATTTATCTTTTACGTTCCTTTCCTCTCTTCTATTTTCATGAACCCTAGTTTTTCTTCTCTATTATATAAGAGAAATCATGAGGTCATTAATGTAATGACATTTTGGTATCACCCTATAAAATAGACTACAATACCCTCAATGAAAATTAAATAAATCTAAATTGTATTAAATAAATATTAAAAAAGTTATTTAGGAAGATTAGTCAAATAACATGAAAGGAATAAAATAACAACAGAAAACTAACAAAAGAGGAAAACAAATCAAATAATTACTACTTAATTCTCTCTTCTATATGTTTTTTGAGGGGCCTCCCATACTCCTTAGATAAGTATGGTTTGTTAATGTTAATAACTTGGGAAAAGAGGACGACACACAAACAATGGTTGATCAAGTTTATTGAGGAAAATAAATCAGGCTAGACAATTGATTTAAATGCAAAACCCCTTATATTCGCACGCATCGCATGCATATAAAAAATATTATGCTTTATTTTTTCTATTACATTGTTGCATTATTTCTATTTTTACTAAAATATAGATCCGTCAATTTTTCTTTAGATAAGTTATTAAATAATTTTTTGTACTTTGTATATATATTTTTAGTTTTATTTGTAATAAGACAAATATACTTCTTATATTCGCTCACATCACATATATAAATTTTTAACATATTATTTCAGGTTAAAATGTAACAACACAAATCTACTTCTTATTTTCGCCCGCAACACGTGCGTATGAGACTAGGACTCCATTGATGTAAATCTTTGAGGTACTTTTTGTTTCTCTCTTTATTTTTATTTATTGCTTTTTTATATTTAATTTTCATTGTTTATTTCATGATTAGTAGTTAGTTTTATATGGTTTGAAATTCCATGTTTATACTAGGAATCTTTATTATTATTGTTGATGGTTTGATTAGTCGTTAATTCTTATAGTTGATTAAGTCTATAACATGTGGTGGATCCTGCAGCGCAGAAGAAAGAGGAAGAAAAGTGGACAAAAAGTAAGTACCATTGAAGATAAAATGATACCATTGTTATTTTTTTGTTAGTATCTTCTGTTTTTTAACCGTTTTTTTCATTCTTGATACCAATTAATTGTATTACAATACCATATGGTATGATTTTATTGGATACCGTTGAAAATAAAATGATTTTTTTGGTATTTACTACCTTAAAAATACACCACTTTTGTATTACGAAGTACCACCTTACGAAAAAAAGTATATTTTAATTTGCTACCTTAAAGTATGTTTTTTTTGTAATCACTGCCACTTTACAGTTTTCTAATTTTAAAATTAAAATATCTCTTTTGTTTCTTAATCGTTTAGAGTAATTCAAACCCATTTTTGTGAACGATCTGTTAGGTTATGATACATATGACAATTCATAAATCATGCGGAAAAACCATTTAGCCAGGAACACATATTATTTACACATAATCATATAGCATAATTTAGATGCATACTCTTTGTTGCGTGCCTTCCCTAGCTGCGCCCGAACGGAACAAGAACAAGTCTTTAGGACTCCAAGTGTCGTCCCTCCGTAGATAGTCCACAGCACGTCCGGATCCGCCTTAAGATTGACCAACTAGAATCGCCCTTAAGGTACTAAAGATTTTCGGCACTTATAGTCAAGGAATGTGTCTGAATTTTCTCTCCAAAACTCACTTTGAATACTTGAATAATCTCTGAAAATATGTGACCCTAGGCACGTATTTATGGAAAGGGAATTGTAATCCTAGTAGGACACGAATTAATTAAACTTAGAATCCTACAAGAACTCTAATTAATTAATTTATCCTTTTAGGAATAGGAATGTAATCATATACTAACTCTAATAGTTTTAGGAATCATGCATGAACACAACTCACACACACACGGCAGCCTCAAGGGCCGCCCATGCGCGTGCGTGCGAGCAGCAGCCCACGCAGCGAGGCCCACGCAGCCGTGGCCTTGGCGCGCGCTGGGCCTGCCTTGCGGTAGGCCTGGGCGCTGCCTTGGCTGGGCTTGTGGCGCGCGTTTGGCTTGCTGGGCGATGGCCCGACTTCGTGTTGGGCCTTCGTCCGGCAGGCCTCGTCCGATGCTAATTCGTACGATACGATTCCGATTAAATTCCCGGTTCCGGAATTCATTTCCGATACGAACAATATTTAATTTTTCCGATTCCGGAATTATTTCCGTTTCGAACAAATATTTAATATTTCCGTTTCCGGAATTATTTTCCGATTCCGATAATATTTCCGATTCTGACAATATTTCCGTTTCCGGCAATATTTCCGATTCTGGTAATATATTTCCATTTCCGATAATATTTTCCGATACGTACCATGTTTCCGTTTCCGGCAACATCTACGACTTGGATAATATTTATATTTCCGATACGATCCATATTTCCGTTTCCGGCAATATCATCGTTTCCGGAGTATTCATTTCTTGCCTGTGACGATCTCAGCTCCCACTGAAACCAAGATCCGTCGATTCCGAATATCCATAGATGGAGTATCTAATGCCATTAAATACTTGATCCGTTTACGTACTATTTGTGTGACCCTACGGGTTCAGTCAAGAGTAAGCTGTGGATTAATATTATTAATTCCACTTGAACTGAAGCGGCCTCTAGCTAGGCATTCAGCTCACTTGATCTCACTGAATTATTAACTTGTTAATTAATACTGAACCGCATTTATTAGACTTAACATAGAATGCATACTTGGACCAAGGGCATTATTTCCTTCAGTCTCCCACTTGTCCTTAGGGACAAGTGTGCATTTCCTAATTCCTTTGCCGCTCGATGCTTGCTCTTGAACATAAGGTAAGAGTTGTCATCCTTATTATGTCCAGAGGTGTTCCTCGGTTTCAGAGTTCAACTGATCAAATAAACGGATAATCATAGCCTATGATTCATCCGAGCACGGCCATGCATTTCACAGTTTCTAGCTCTCCGAGTGGCCTTGTACAACTTTTAAGCATCTCATCCCGATTTATGGGAGGACAATCCCAATCTTGCGATCTTGAGATTAGACTTCGTTTGATAGGTGATTACCTGAGCGTTGCCTTTATAGCCTCCTTTTACGGGGCGACGGTTGGTCAACGTCAAAGCAACCAGTTCTCAAACAAGTAATCTCAAATCACTCAGGTATTGAGGATTTAGTGTCTAATAATTTTAATGAAATTTACTTATGACAGATTTTCATCTCTTACAGTAAAGTTTCATAGGTCTTGTCCGATACTAGTCTTCCCAAAGTAAGTATCTATGCAAATGATTATGACATTGCCATGTCCACATAGTTCAAGAAACAGAACTACTAGTCATCTTGCATTCTAATCGTCTAACGTTTTCTATGCGTCCAATTTTATAGAAAACTCCGACTAGGGACCATTTTCAACATTTGACATTCAAGTTCACTTGATAGACATTTCTTAGTCACAGGACTGGTCCTGACAGTCTATCTTGAATATATCGTCAAATTTGAAGGGACTCATCATTTAATACTAAACCAAGATTAAATGGAATATGAAAATTCATTTCATATATGATAAATGTTCAACCCCAATGTTTTACAACCATGGGCCTCGAACCCATCTTTAAAACATTTCATGGAATTCAAAGCTATGCTTGATTTCCAGTGCTACAATGTGAGTGTTGCTTTCTCACTTGTTGCATAGGTTTAGTTATCATGCTTTGCCAGTCTTAATATCTTTTTCATCGAATGATATTCGAGATAGGATGATAAGATCTTTTGAGTTTGTTTATTATGTGATCTAGTCTTTCTTACTTCGATAGTGGTTCTACGCATTTTGCAATGAAGAGCCATCAAGTTAGCAGACATGTGATCCACCAAAGTTCAATGAAGAACTCATTAATATAAACAACTCTGTTTTATTGCTTCTTAGGCAATAAGTACTTTTACTTCAACTGTTTAGGTTGCTAGTGATGCTTTGTTTGGATTTACTTATCCAAGCAGTTCACAGACATGTGGAAGACTTTCCAGCTGTATCTTAGAACATAGAAATTAATATTTTAATTTCCCACGCAACAACTCATGGTCTCCAATCCATGTTGCCATTTCAAAACACGATGCTCTATAGCTCGTCCTTATCAATGGTTAACTCCAAAGGGTCTTGCTTGATCCTTTGCCAGTGTTTATGCGTGTAGCATCAATATTTAGCATATCTTTATTTCCTTGAATCAAGAACTATTCCTATGTACCATTTCAAGTACCATAAGTATTCTTGATCTCAATCTAGTTGATCTTCACTTAGATCAATAGAGATTGGTATATGTTCGTCATGCCTAAAGTCATACGATACGTTTTTGGCGATCCTCATATTATATCATACATGATAAATTCTTTTGCAGAATATTTCCCAATTGAATTCTATTTATGTAACTTTAGCTTATCTAGTTTCAGTAGATACTAAATTCAGCTAAATTCTTTGACATATAATATAGGTTAAGAATCTCATTTAGACTCTTTGATGTTTAACTTAGTAAATGCTTATACATAGTTAAAACATCCTTTACTTAGATTTATTCACATGGGTTGAATATCTCCAATGGAGACTTTCGTGTTTGATTTAGTAAATTCCATTACTTAATCTAAAACAATATTATAAGATCTTTGTAAATAGATCTTAATACCCAATATGTACTAAGTTTCGCCATGGTCCATTATTGATGAATAATTTCAAATCTAAGTCATTAGCATTTGAATGTTATTTCACAATAGAGAGATATGTGTGTGATACACATAGGACCAAATAAGTTTTTATGTACTCCCGCTAAACTTCTTATACATCTATAAGAATCATGTATATTTTATGAAACTAAAATGCTTATTAGCTTCACTTAAAATACAGTTCCCATTCCCAATTGCTTGCTTAAATCTGTACTTAGATTTTATAAGCTAGCTTTCCTTTTCAAGCATTTATTTGGATCCACAAATTCTATGACATACCATGTACATATTATATTCCATCATTTGATTGAGGAATACGTTTTGTCATCCAATTGCCATATGTACCAATATGCAATCATTGCTTGAATTATAGACTTAAGCATTACGATTTTGCATGAGGTTTCAACACAATCCATGCCATGAATTTGCTTGTAACCTTTAGCAACTAATCTAGCTTTGTGTGTGAACACAATTCCATGTTTGATGGTTTTTATCCTTAAAACAAACTTGCAACCAATAGGTGTGAAACTATTCTTGCAAATCAACAAAATTTCAATTTTGTCATCAAAACATTGAGTATGTTTTATGGCCTCTAACCATTTAAAACATTTGAGTCTATATATGGCCTCTAACCATTTTAGGGAATCTGGGTTTCGTCATAGCTTTCTTACAAGTCACAAACTCATTAATCTACATGATAATAGTTTGACTGCAAGTTGTAGGTTTCTTCACTATTTAATAGAAGAATCTCATAGTTTCATTGACCTGATCTTATGTTTCTTCACTATCTAATAGAAGAATCTCATAGTTTCAGTGACTTGAATTCTATGCCTACTTGGGTATAGAACATCAAACATTAGAATATCAATAGCCACTTAAAGTCCTTTGAATATTCTGTTCCCCTTGAAGCACTTGTAAAGTTTTCTAAGAGATGTCTATTCTTTAAAGCCACTTCTAAAGTCCTTAAAGAATAAGTTCGGATTTTCTGAAGCACTTCGAAAAGCCTCCAGAATGTCCGTTTATGTTTGTTGTTCGCCTCGAAAAACTTTCGAGGTCTATTTTCTCCCACTTGTCATTTTGGAAACGAATCTCCAAAAGGACATTATTTCGAGCAAACAAACATTATGTTCTCAAAAATTCGTGGTAGAAACAATACCCTTGTGTCTCATTTAAATAAATCACAATGAAACATATATCTATGCTTGGGCCTTAGTTTGTCGAATAACAAACACTAAGCTCCCACTGAGTTTAGGAACTCTTTAGATATATTATGAAAAGATATTCTGAAATTACTTTTCAATAGCTTTGACGAATTTGGTTTAGTTTGGTGGTACTTGAGCATTTTGTTTTAGAAATTATAGGAAAAGTCTTTATGATCCATTATTGATCGAATCAAGTACTAATTGACTTCGATTATTCCAACGTAGATATGCCATATCTTATGGAGCTAGATTGTGAAATTACAACACACAATCATTGATGATCATATTTGGTCTCAAGTAATCATCAACATGATCTAACCTAGATCTTTATGATTTCTTGCCAAGTGGATTTTATACTTCTGAATCTTTGAACTAGCCAAACAGATTCAACTTATATCACATTTGAGTAAATAAACCTACATTCATTTAAATCCACGTGAAATAATAAAGTCATAAAATCTTTCTTTAGCTTTGAACTCTATTGTCTAGGCGTTCTAACAATAGTTCATATCTTTTGTTACTTTCAACAAGTAAGACTAGTTGTCTTAAAATGATCTAGAAATCAATCAACTTTCAAAAGTCCATCAAAATAGAGCTTATGAATGTTAACTTGTTGATATGGTCTAAGCAACAATGCCAAAGATTAGTGGAACTCAAATCAAGGGGTTGATTTGAACCTAGTAAAGTTCTTTAAAGAGTTGTTTGTTTTAATCAAGCATATTGACTCATTCCGTAAATGACCATTTCATTCAAATAAACAAACAAACAAGCATTGTTTTTGTTCTTCTGAATGTGAGTCTTTCTGTGTTTGAAGCAGAAATTTAGGTATGCTGATTATGGAACAAAATAGCCATTTAGTTCCAGCCTTTGAAAGGACTTAAAACAAACTAGATGACCCTACAACTAATGTAGCATTGCCATGCTTCATTTCCCACTTGTAGGTCATTAGTGTATCCTAGCTTCCATTGTTTGAGTTATTACCGAAGTAAGAACCTCAAGCGGTATATGATACCAAGGAAGTTTGATTGCTAGGTCACTTCTCTTTAAACATAAATTTATAGGTAGAAACGGAATCGTAAATTCCTTTCATTTGTTCCTTGTTTTCCTATTTCTTGTACCCTTTCTTATAGTCTTAAGAATTGAATTCTTTAGTGTTGACTTTTATACTTTGTTAGACATGTCCAATGTCACCCTAACAAGGTTCTTACCATTTATGTTGAATATTAAGTTTCAACTAGATGATCTTACCAGAAGCTTCTAAAGTTCTCTAAGCATCGATCTATTCGAATGTCTAGGGACTAGACTCATTCGAGAATTAAATGGACAAAGATATTAGGTTGTTAACCATTGGTAAAGCTGAGCGTATTAAACTCAATGCTTTATGATCTCAAAACTACATTGTATTTTGAATTCACAAGCACCAATCGGTTTGCCATTCGATTTTGATTCTCGAAAACAACCATAAAAGTCGATATAAGAAACGTACATTTTAAATTGCTCATTTTCTCTCATGCATTTCCGTGAATCGTTCTTGGATTCACTACCAATCGAGGAAATTTACTGTTACCTTTCTAAAAGGATTTACTGCAGTGCAAGATATTTAATTATAAACAATAATTAAAACATATATTGAAGCATGCAAAGTCTAAACATTTATCATGAATAATAACTTGAAATTAAAGCAACCATGCAATTCAAACAAGTTATTAGCATTTTATTCGATTTTATTGTTCCGGCAGGTGTGAATAAAATGATTCCAAGATCCTAAAATCATTGAAGAACTAAGCACAGTTTGTCGACTTAATCCTAAAACATCTTAGGTAAGCAAAATCCTTTTGCTAATAGTCTAGAAACTATTCTTGGTTGATAGGTACGTCTAAGAACTTATTAGGTAAACCTATCGATTTTGCCACGACATAAAAGGACTCCTTACTTATATCGTTGAGTTTCACCAAAACTAACATGTACTCACAATTATTTGTGTACCTTGCCCCTTTAGGACCAATAAGTAACACCTCGCTGAGCGAAAACTATTACTAGATTGATGTAAAGGATATCCAAGCAAGTGTATATTTTGGCATGGCACCTTATAACTCAATTTTTAAGTTTGGAACTTAAGGCTCTTACTATGTTGGTTAGATTTTAAGTGAACTAAAATCCTTAATCATGCAACATAATCAAGCTCTTGATCTCATGCATTTTAAGACATATTTAAAGCAATAAATAACTTAAAACATGCATAAGATAAATGTGATCTAGTATGGCCCGACTTCATCTTGAAGCTTTAACTTCAAAGTCCGTCTTGAAAATCTCCGTGGGAGGCACCATTTTCTTCAAATAGGATAAGTTATAATTAAAACTAATTACAACTATTTGATGGTTCGCAGACCATATTTGAATTGAAAAATAACTTTGGTACTTTAGACCAATTACATTCAAATTAATGGTACGCAGAACATATTTTCTATCCTATTTGGGCCATACTAGTCACTTCATAACCTGCAAAACAGTACATATACAATATATACCATTCACCCATTCATTATCATGAATGGCCCACATAGCTGGTTAGTAAAACACATTATGCATCACGTAAACATTTGCAGCAATTAATCAAGGGCTCTAATAATCTACCAATTATTCAGTCCTTATTAATTCTAAACAAGTTGTTTTAACCTTAAGGATTTGTAGACCTAATCAAGAGTTTTATGACTAAAAGGGCTCCCACTCAAACCAATAAATTCATATGCTTTACTAATTTTAAACATAAAAATGTATTTCAAGTCTAACCGGAAACATACAAATTTAATTAAAATTTAAAGCTCATATAAATTTATAATTGAATCCAAAAGTTTAATTTAATTTCAGTCGTATTTAAATTAATTCATGATTTTAATTTTAGTAAAATAATTAGAATAAATAAAATTTATTATAATTACAATATTCAAAATTAAAATCCTAGAAAATAATTTAAATTATTAATTTTAAAATTAATTAAAATTACGTAAACTGAAAAATTTCAAATTAAACATTCAAAACGATCTAATCGTAACGCAAACACCCTACGCATCACACGCCCATGGGCCGCACGCACACAGCCATCGCTGGCCATGTGCGCGCAGCCCATGCGCTCGTCGCATAGCTGCTGCATCTCCATCGCAAGCCATCGCACGCTGTGGTGCTTGCTGCGCGCGCGCCAGCGCTCGACGCACGCGAGCCATCGCTCGCTGTGCGCGCTCGCCAGCGCACGCTGCGCGCTCGCCAGCGCACGCTGCGCGCTCGCCAGCGCACGCTGCGCGCGCTCCATCGCTCGCTGTGCGCGCGAGCCATCGCTCGCTGTGCGCGAGCAATTGCGCGCGTTCAACGCTGGGCGCAGCGCTCGTGGCACAGCTCGCTTGCTGCCCACACGCGACTGCCATGGCTCGCCTTTCGCCCATGCCCATACGTCCATAGCTCGTGGCCCACGACACAAGGCAGGGCTGCTGCCTTGTGCTCGTGCACCATGCCTTGCTCATTGCATTCCTGCCGCACGGGCGACGAGCTCCCTTGCTCGTCGTCGCATGCCCGCACTATACAACACCCCTTAAGGGTAACACAAAGCGTCCATTGCTTTGTGCGTGCAAGTTATATGAACGAATCGCATAAAAATTTAAAATTTATATTTAAAATTAATGACAAATTAATAAATAATATTAATTTCATAATTTTAGGGCGAAAAATCGAAAATTTATTATTCAATTGATTTCCGATTGTCATGGATTCAAGTCTAGGTCATAAAAAATTTAAAATTTATCATAAATTTACAATTTTTATGGTGGTTTTTAATCATAGGTTTCTAATTAAATTATAATTAATTATGAAAATCAAATTAATTCTAAATTATTCTAATTTTCAACAAATTAATCATAATTACAAATTAGATTGCATAATTAACAAGGCTAGGCATTCAAACTTGTTAAACATATACAGTAGGTCAATCAAAAATTCAAGATTTATCAACAAGAATCGCAAATATTTAATTTAACATCTTAAATTTACGAAATTTTGCATTCGAAAAACTAAAACCTTCGAAAAGTCATAGTTTGGCTTCGAATTTGAGAATTCTGGGTTCGGCAGAAAAAAACTATTTTTGTCAAAATTTTAGAATGCCTTTTACATGCGGAATTGACACAAAAATCACTCGATTTGGATGAGTAACGAAGAAACTGCCGAAAAACTGCGTACGTATAATTAAATAAACGCAATTTGCAATTAATTAACAATTACGAAAATTAATCACCCCTTTTAAATCTTGCAAATTTGTAATATTTAACTATGTTCATGCAATTTAGATTATGAAAATAATAAGGGGCTCGTGATACCACTGTTAGGTTATGATACATATGACAATTCATAAATCATGCGGAAAAACCATTTAGCCAGGAACACATATTATTTACACATAATCATATAGCATAATTTAGATGCATACTCTTTGTTGCGTGCCTTCCCTAGCTGCGCCCGAACCGAACAAGAACAAGTCTTTAGGACTCCAAGTGTCGTCCCTCCGTAGATAGTCCACAGCACGTCCGGATCCGCCTTAAGATTGACCAACTAGAATCGCCCTTAAGGTACTAAAGATTTTCGGCACTTATAGTCAAGGAATGTGTCTGAATTTTCTCTCAAAAACTCACTTTGAATACTTGAATAATCTCTGAAAATATGTGACCCTAGGCACGTATTTATGGAAAGGGAATTGTAATCCTAGTAGGACACGAATTAATTAAACTTAGAATCCTACAAGAACTCTAATTAATTAATTTATCATTTTAGGAATAGGAATTTAATCATATACTAACTCTAATAGTTTTAGGAATCATGCATGAACACAAACTCACACACACACGGCAGCCTCAAGGGCCGCCCATGCGCGTGTGTGCGAGCAGCAGCCCACGCAGCGAGGCCCACGCAGCCGTGGCCTTGGCGCGCGCTGGGCCTGCCTTGCGGTAGGCCTGGGCGCTGCCTTGGCTGGGCTTGTGGCGCGCGTTTGGCTTGCTGGGCGATGGCCCGACTTCGTGCTGGGCCTTCGTCCGGCAGGCCTCGTCCGATGCTAATTCGTACGATACGATTCCGATTAAATTCCCGGTTCCGGAATTCATTTCCGATACGAACAATATTTAATATTTCCGATTCCGGAATCAATTTCCGTTTCGAACAAATATTTAATATTTCCGTTTCCGGAATTATTTTCCGATTCCGATAATATTTCCGATTCTGACAATATTTCCGTTTCCGGCAATATTTCCGATTCTGGTAATATATTTCCATTTCCGATAATATTTTCCGATACGTACCATGTTTCCGTTTCCGGCAACATCTACGACTTGGATAATATTTATATTTCCGATACGATCCATATTTCCGTTTCCGGCAATATCATCGTTTCCGGAGTATTCATTTCTTGCCTGTGACGATCTCAGCTCCCACTGAAACCAAGATCCGTCGATTCCGAATATCCATAGATGGAGTATCTAATTCCATTAAATACTTGATCCGTTTACGTACTATTTGTGTGACCCTACGGGTTCAGTCAAGAGTAAGCTGTGGATTAATATTATTAATTCCACTTGAACTGAAGCGGCCTCTAGCTAGGCATTCAGCTCACTTGATCTCACTGAATTATTAACTTGTTAATTAATACTGAACCGCATTTATTAGACTTAACATAGAATGCATACTTGGACCAAGGGCATTATTTCCTTCACGATCGTTGCTCACTTGCAGGTATGTCATAATCTAGTGAAAAAATCCCCCCATGTTCTCTTCCTTCTCTCCTTTCTACTTATTCTCTCTCCTCTGTAGCCCACGATCGTCACTCACTTGCGAACGATCCCTCGCTTTCGCGGAGGGGATCCCCTTGATGGGGATCCCTAGTTTCCTCGCTCCAACTAATTGAAGGCATTATAACAACTCAATTGCGTCACAAATTGCAATTTAAACGAGGCACAAATATCACATTATCAAGTATTAATCTGCCTTCTAGTTCCACAGAACCACTTTTAGAGTGCGATTTTTCCACAATCTTGTATTAACTAAACGTTC